>NW_005371173.1:1393057-1407170 GCF_000412655.1 Myotis brandtii
CTATCTCTCTCTCCCTTCCTCTCTGAAATCAATAAAAATATATTTAAAAAATAAAGAAAGCATTTACTACAAAGCCACTCCCAGACATTATATCAGACATTAGAAGGGAAAGGGAGGAAGACACGATGGTGGGCCCTGAGATACCAAAAGGCAAGAGGCAGCAGGGAGAGATGTGGTCATACACAGAGGCAAGGAGCTGGAAATGAAAGTCCTGTAGGACCTTGGTGACCCCAGGCAGCCCTCACATCAGTCTCTTTCCCCCCTTGTAACCCAATCCATGTTCTAGGGCCACAGTTCTAAAGTCTGTGCGCACACACTCGAGCGCACACACACACACACACACACACACACATACACGAACACGCACACACACTCACACCTAACTCTCAAGGGTCCCCCTCGGCAACTCAGTCAATGAGGTCAAGAGCTGTTGTGGGCATTTCTCACAGAACAGGAGGCCCTGAGAAGGGCTGTAGCTTCCCCAAAGGTGCCCAGGATCTCAGGGAGAACACTGGGAGAGGACCCAAGTACTCCCTTCCCCTCAATTGCCCAGGAGACAACCCCACCAGCCGGCAGACCTGAGCATGAGGCCTCGGAAAGAGTGGAAAGAGCGGAGGGGAGGGGAAGGGAGGGGAGGAGAGGAAGTCCACAGCCCACAGGAACTCTGGAGCACAACTTTCCCAGCCCCAAGAAGATGGGATCAGGGAGGATGAGAAAAGCATCCCAAGCTTGAGTCCATCGGACCCAGCTAAGAGAGGGCAGGACCTTGGCTGGCAATGAAAGCAGAGGGCACAGGGGCACAAGAGGTGGGGCCACCATAGGGAATGCAGCTGAAAGAGGGGTTGTGTCCCACGAAGCCTTGGCCACCCCTAGCCAGCTACCCTGCAGGGCAGAGAATCTGCTCCCCAGAGCCACGTGACCCCGTGGCCAGCCCCTTTGGCCAGCTCCTCCGGCACTGCCTGCTGGCCCCTGCTCTGAGCAAGCCAGGCAGCCTTACATGGACATCTGAGGGACCTGGCATTTATCAGATGAAGCATCGAGGGAGACAGGCACATGAGCGGGTGGGGCCACCGTAGGGAATGCAGCTAAAAGAGGGGTTGTGTCCCACGAAGCCTTGGCCACCCCCAGCCAGCTACCCTGCAGGGCAGCAGTGCGCCCCAGAGCCACGTGAACCCGTGGCCAGCCCCTTTGGCCAGCTCCTCCGGCACTGCCTGCTGGCCCCTGCTCTGAGCAAGCCAGGCAGCCTTACATGGACATCTGAGGGACCTGGCATTTATCAGATGAAGCATCGAGGGAGACAGGCACATGAGCTTCCCCTTCCCCTGCCAACTTCACCCCCAGGTGCCAGTCTCTCCTTCCAAAGCCCCATTCCTTCCTGGGGACAAGGCGATGGGAAGGGCAGGCCAAGGCCAGAGAGGAGAAGCTGGGAGGGAGAGGGCGCTGGGCTCTGGATCTGACAGCTGGCTGGACAGGGCATGATGAAGGGAGAGGAGAGGGACCGGAACCAAGGAAAGAGAGATCCCCTGTCATCAGTTGATCGGTGAAAAGACAGGCAATGACATATGTAGATGCATGGCTATTGTAGAAATAGAGAGGCTAGAGCATAGTTCCCAAGTTCATCTGCTTGATTCAAACCACCCAACTGAAACAAGACATTTTTGAGATAATCAGAGAAAATGGAACACAGACTAGGTATTAGCTGATCTAAAGAAATTATTATTAATTATGTTGAGAGTGATAATGGTAGTATGGTAATGTTAAAGTTAAAAGCCCTTATCTAGTAATGATACATACTGAAGTATTTACAGTGAAATGATATAATGTCTGGGAGTGGCTTTAAAAACACTCCAGCAAAATAAGGGGGGAGAGTGTGGAGCACAGATGAATGAAAAACAGCAAAAAGTTGATAGCTGTTGAAGCAGGGGGGTGGGTACAAGAGTTCAGTATACTATTCTTGCTATTTCTGTATGTTTTAAACCTCCCATAATAAAGAGTGTGGGGCAGCAGGAGGCAACCGATCAATGATTCTCTCTCATCACTGATGTTTCTATCTCTCTCTCCCTTCCTCTCTGAAATCAATAAAAATATATTTTAAAAATAAAGAAAGCATCTACTACAAAAAAATAGAAGGGGGTGGGGTTCTTCTTACCCATGTTTCCTAAAGTGTGGTATACAAGATGACTTTAATTGGAAGCATGCCTCAACAATTTTATTATTTTTGTACTTAGGAAGGAATTAAGAATGTATAATTGTAGATTAAGCCCATAAACTCAATCATTAGAATGAGTAAAAGGTTAAAAAAGCAAATCTTTTTTTTTTTGAATGAAGTAATAGCGTAGGATGGTGATGACTGATATGGTAGAGGGAGAGCGAATACGCCTGACAGCAGTTGGGAAAGCAGCAAGCTCACCCGATTCTCCCTGCAGAGAAGCTGACACACAGTCCCACATGGGAGTCACCCGTCCTCTGCTCAAACTCTCGTCTGCATCCTGCATATGCGGGTGTGCAGCCACCCTGAGACACCAGCCACCAGGGCTGTAGCGGGCAGAGAGCTGGCATGGACAGTGATGGTGGTGAGGTACAAGAGCGCTTATCCAGGGCTCCGTGCTTCCATTATCTCCAATCCTCCCGCAGCCCTCCAAGGTGGACATCATCGTGCCCATTTTACAGATGGGGAAACTGACTCAGAGAGGATATATGACTTCTCAAGGCTCCAAGGCCAGTGGATGGCAGAGCTGGGATTTGAACCCAGTCAAGCCTGCTAGTTGAGCCTCAAAGGCAGGCAGGTCACAAGCTGAGCAGGAGCATAAAGCAATGAGAGTTGGAAAGGAAGACAAGAATATGTGTGTGTGGGAGAGAAGGCAGGGAGGGCCATGGCTGTGCAATAGGTTTGGGGTGCCTGCACAGTTGTTCCACACAAGTAGCAGAAAGGGAAAGACTACAGCAAGCTGAATGGAGGTTAGACCACTAGGGGATGTGGAAGGTAGAAATGGAAAGCTATGTCAGCACCTCAAAACATCACACTTCTGAGCTTTGGGCTGGAATATACCAACTAGTGTGGAAATATAAGTTATTCCATGCCTCCTGGAAGTTCTAGCTGGGAGTCAAATGTGTTTGATTAATAAAAATGGGGGAATGAGTACATTCTCAAAATGCGAGGTTCACGGGGTAAATATTAATAAGAGAAGACAAGGGGTTAGGGCAGTGCCCTGGAGAGGGCTGCCAGCTTGCCTGGGTTTCTAACTTGGCACATTTAGGAAGCGGGGAGGGGTGTTAATGATAAACCTTCCTCTGCAAAGCTCTCAGCACCCAGGAGGTCCCCATCCATCTTTCCTGGCAGCTGAGACATCCCAGGGAGGCCCAGCTCCCAGAGCAAGTCTTGCCTCCCATTCTTGCATCTTCTCTCAGGACCATGGTCCTGTGTTGAGAACCAGGGTTATGGGAGCCTAAAGCTGCTGGGAGGGGTTGGGGGGGATGGAGAGAGGGGGTGTTGGCACTTCAGCTGCACTGGGATTCTGGATCCACCCATTCATTAACTGTGTGAGGCTGGGCAAGTAGCTAGACCTCTCTGAGCCTCAGGTCCCCCTCCTGCCCTCCTTGTCCAAGCTAAAACTGGAAGAAGAATAGCACCTTCCTCACAGGGCTGTTTTCAGAATTCATTGACATGACCCATGTAACCTGCTACAACTGCTTAATAAATGGTAGCCACTGTTGTTGTTGTTGTTATTATTATTATTTATTGCTATTATTATTAACTATTCTATCTGAGATCCATAGTTGGGCCCTTTGGTACTCAAGGCTCTAATGAGACTGGACTAGGTGGGCAGCAGCCAGGACAAAGGAGGCTGAGAGGGGTGAGTGGCGGCAGCCCAACCTCATCCTCCCCAGGAATGCAGGGCTGGCGGCTGGGGTGGGGGGCGAGGGGAGATGCCTCGCCGCTGAGGTCAGGCCCTATTCAGAGCTGGCGGAGAGTTTATCATCCTTACGTGTGGGGAGGTGGGGGAGGAGGGAGGAGGGAGGAGGGAGAGGGAAGGGGAGAAGCAGCTGCAGAGAGCAGTGGCAGGACTCCCTGTGGGGGAGGGACCCACTCCTGTGCAGGGGTCCTGGGAGACCCCACCAACCTTCACTGACTCACTAGTGCGTGGGGGGGGGGGGCAAGAGGAGTGCCAACTTCACACTAAGGAGACCCCCCTCACATCCCAGCCAGGAACAGAGCATTCACCCTTCAAAGTGCACCATTTCCAAAGCTCTTCACAGCAACCCAGCAAGCTAGAGACTGTTTTCATCGTCTCCATCTTACAGATGAGGAAACTGAGGCTGGGCTAGCTGAGCTCACTGCCCAAGGATGCTCACTGCCACCAGTCCCACCTCCTGGAGCTAGGCAACATCATCCCACCACCCAGAGGCTGGCTCACAGAGGGGGACTCAGGGTGGCATGAGAACAGATGTCTTAGGGGGGTACAGTTGGCCTGCACTGTTTTTCCCCAAGTCAGTGCCAGGCAGGATAGGACTCTCCATGTCCTTGCAGCTCAGCGCATCATCCTGCCCCCTACAGACACATACCCACCAGTGCAGGAAGGCTGGGCCCTACGCCTGCCACACATACCACTCTCCTCCAGATCCCAGTCCAGGGCTTCCAGCTGCTCCTCAGTCTCCTGGGGCCCCTTCCCTGGCTCCCCACCAGCAGAGGGCACCTCCTCAGAACTAACCCAACTCCTCCGGCTGTGGTTTCAACCTGCTTCCTCCTCGATTGTCCTCCGTGAGACTAAGAAAATAATCTGGTTGCCCTCGGTGGTTGTATCTGGTACCTACTCCTCTACTAAAGTGGGAACTACCTGGGCCTCAGTTTCCCCTTATGGAAAGGAGGACAGTTGGCACACAGGAAGGTGGGAGCAATGCCAAGGCCCTCTCAGCAGGGGAGGTCTTTGGGGTTTTCCCTTACTCCCTAATTTCCACATCTCCTTCTCCAATTCTGGGAAAGCCAGGCCTCTCTTCCACACCCCCACCCCACCCTCCTGCAGCCTAAAGAACTTCAGGAGCCCTGCTCAGCAGCTGGGACCCCCTTGCGGGGCTGTGGCAGTGGCTAGCTGGGATGCAGAATGATGATGGTGAGTACAACAATGAGATCTTTTGGCCTGTTTTGTGGAATTAAAAGAATAAAATCAGTCCCAGAGGTCTCCCTGCATCTCCAATTATTCCCCATGTGACCTCAGGCTATTTCACTCACACACACACACACACACACACACACACACACACACAGAGGCACGCGCGCCCACAGCCACAATTCCTGCCTGGGCTCTGTGGTTAACCCACTTTGGTCTCTCTGATTATCCTCTTCCAAACTGATCAGATCAGAGAGGAACTGCCGCCTACAGCACCTTCGCCTCTCCTGGAGCAGAGGGGTGCCCCACGTGTGTCCCCAGAGGCTGGCTGCAAGTCCTGGGAGGTACCTGAAGCCGAGCCCTGTGGAGGGGGTGTTCCCACTCAGGCTTCCAAAGCAGACATTTAAAATCCTTCTGATTCCCCCACCCGCCCAGGACAGTAATGATTCTCCCACCTTGCAGGTGAAAGGAGGGATTTGCCCAAACTCTCACAGAGGGCACAAATCAAAGGTCAGATCTGGAAACTAAGGGGCCTGGACCAGAATGGCGTTCTTTCATCCCTATGCGGCCTGATGGGACCCCTGTTTTCTCCATCCACCCACCCATGTTGACATGTGAAAAGGTCAATGACTTGCATGCTTCCCATGGAATGGGTGGGTGTGATGGTTAGTTTTCTGTGTCAAGTTGGCTAGACTTCAGTACCCAGTATTTCATCAAACACTAATCTAGGTAATGCATAAAGGTATTTTTTTCTTTTTTTAAAATATATTTTTCTTGATTTCAGAGAGGAAGGGAGAGGAAAAGAGAGATAGAAACATCAGTGATGAGAGGGAATCACTGATTGGCTGCCTCCGGCACGTTGGACCGAGCCTGCAACCCAGGCATGTGACCCCGACTGGAGTTGAACCCAGGACCCTCCAGTCCGCAGGCCAATGCTCTATCCACTGAACCAAACCAGTGAGGGCTGTAAAGGTATTTTGAGATGTGAGTAATATCTATAATCAGCTGACCTTAAATTAAAAAGATTACTGTCAATACTGTTGGTGGGCCTCATCCAATCAGTTAAAGAGAAAAAAAAAAAAACTCTCGTGGATTTGAAATTTTGCCTCAAGTCTGCAACATCAACTCCTACCTGAGTGTCCAGCCTGCCACCCTGCCTTATAGATTTCAAACTTGCCTGTCCTCTATGGTTCTGTTTCTCTGGAAACCCCTAGTAGGGAGTAAATAAAAGAGGTCAAGAACTTAAAGAAATTCCAGTGGCAATAACTGGGTCAATCTGATCCAAGAAAAATAATGGTTACACTATAACATCAAGTGCATATCCAAGCTCCATACTGACATAAATAAAGAACTGAATAGCCCGGCCAGTGTTGCTCAATGGTTGATCATCAACCCATGAACCAAGATTCCTGGTCAGGGCACATGCTCGGGTTGTGGGCTCAATCTCCAATAGGGGGTGTGCAGGAGGCAGCTGATCAATGATGTTTCTCTCTCATGGGTGTTTCTAACTCTCTATCCCTCTCCCTTCCTCTCTCTCTCTAAAATCAATAAAAACCTATTTTTAAAAAAGAATTGAATAAATAAACCAACGGGGAATAAGGGATAATTCTATACAGCAGAATTCCAATTAATAAATGTCGAAGGAATGAAGGAAATAGAAAATCAAATAAGCCCAAACTCAGGGACATTCTACAAAAGAGCTGACCGGTGCTCTTCAGAAGTGCCAAGACCACAGGAACAAAGCAAGACTAAGGACTGTCCCAGCCTGGAGCAGGCTAAGGAGACATGGGACTAAAGCACCGTGGGGTCCGGAATTGGATCCTGATCCGAAAAGGGGTGGTAATGGAAACACTGGCCAATTCTACTAAGGTCTGTAGATTAGTTAATAGCATCAGATTAATATTAATTTCCTGGTTTCAGTAATTGTGCAATAGTTCTGTAAGAGGTCAACGTTAGGGGAAATTGAGCAAAGGGTACATGGGAACTCTTCATGCCATTTTTGCATACTTCCTGTAAGTCTAAAATCATTTCAAAATAAATAAATAAAAATATTTAAGTCCGTCCTAAAGAAGACATAGAATAAGGGTCGGAATGAGAGCCAGAGGACAGGTAAAGAATTAAGTCCTTGGCCCTAGTTGGTTTGGCTCAGTGGACAGAGCGTCGGCCTGCGGACTGAAGGGTCCCAGGTTCAATTCTGGTCAAGGGCACATCCCAGGGTTGCTGGCTCGATCCCCAGTAGGGGGCATGCAGGAGGCAGCCAATCAATGATTCTCTCTCATCATTGATGTTTCTATCTCTCTCTCCCTTCCTCTCTGAAATCAATATATATATGAATTAAGTCCTTGGAAGGGAAGAGATTCAGCTGGGGAAAGTCCGCAGACGCACCTGGGAATCAGACTAGGGCTGCCCAGACTGAAAGGGCAGCGGAGGAAGACTGCAGTCTGCTGGGGGAGCCCAGCAAACAGACATGGCCCAGAAGGCGACACAGGTGGGACACACAGGGATTCCAGCTCTGGGAGCATCACCTGGACACAGGCAGACTCAGCGTCTAATGATAACAGCCACGATGCCACCACCACAACCACAGCTGTCACAAATCACTGACTACTGTGCACCAGGAGTTGGAAACACTCTTCAAATCTAGACCATTTAATTCTCACCACAGCCCTGCAGGGAGGTCTGTTATGACCCAGGTTTATAGATGAGGAAATTGAGAATCAGGGCACTTCGGAAAACAGTCGGAGATCCTTCAGCTATAAGCAGGGGAGGCAGGAAACAAATCCAGTTCTGCCTCAAGTGCTCCAAAATCTTAGAACAAAGAAGACCTTGACTGCCCCAGACCAATCTCCTTCCCATAGCACAAGACGGCTGCTGAGAGCTTACTACCTCACAAGACAGCCCAAGACAGTGGGGACTATTCTAATTGTTTTCCCCAGAGGTTCAGGCAGGCTTAGTAATGCAGAACTTCCTCCACCCAACCCGACTGCAGCTTCTGTCCTGGAACCCCAGGACAGAAGAGCAATAATAACAATTGCTAAATATTTATTTATTGATCTAAGCACTTAATATGCATTCACTTGTTTAACTCTCCAAATAATGTTACAGGGTGTAGGGACTGTTTCTATGACTCTCACAGATTAGAAAGCCAAGTCACAAAGAGACAAAACGACTTGCCTTTACAGATAGTGAGCACTGGGTCGGGTTTCTTGCCCCACCACCTCCAGGCCACACTCTCCCCTTGAGGCTCTCCCAGCCTCGGGGTTCACTTCCTGGGTCCTGCTTCCATCACCTTCCTGTGTGAGCACATTGCTCAACCATCTCAGCCCGTTTCCTCCCCTGCCCTGAGGGATTATATTAATGCCTACCTTTTATTGTTGTTGTAAGAATTAGATTAAACAGATCCTGTCTGTGCCAGGATAGAGGATCTTTGTAAACCGGGCATTAACGGTGGAATTCAAGCCCGAGTGATTTTCCAAGTGCAGGAGGGGGCACTGGAGCTTTTCTGCTGTTCCTCCAATCACGTATGACCCACGAGTGACCTTCCTCCCCTGCTTCCTTGAACAGAACCCGGTTTGAACCCAGGCACCTCTGGACACCCTCGCTTGGGTGCCCTGGCCCAGCAGGCGGAAACAGGCCAGGGGGTTAATCTGTGACTTGCTCTGTGCTTCGCTGTGCCGCAGAACACACACACCCCTCTGCTTCTAATGTGTCCTGCCCCACAACCCCCATCAGAGCGGGGCGACCATTGGCCAAATCATTCATCAGCCAGGAGCCAGAACCCTCAGAGAGAGGGCATGGGACCTCATCGATCCTGGGAAGAGAGAATGAAGGGGCCAGCAGGTGACTGCAGGTGGAAGAGTCAATGAGGGGAGAGGGGCAGGGAGTGTGGGCCTCGGTCATTCTTATGGGGCTGGCCAGGCCTGCTGGCTGGTGGATTTCTGGGACACTCAGCTGTTAGTTAGCCTTGGGTCTCAGATGATAGTGTAAGAGTTCTCATCTATTGAGAAAGAGCCTATCACATGCCAGGATTTTCTCTAAAAATCCTGCAAGATTGGTTGACATCAATGTCGCCATTTTTATACCAATGAGGAGACCACATCTGGAGGGTGAGGGACTTGGCTGATATAACACAGCAGGTAAATGGCAGAGTCAAGATCCAGCTGGACATCAGGCTCTGGAAATGATTCCAAGTCAATGGCTTGGAGGCTCAGGGTAAGACTGAGTTTCAGCCGCCAGGGAGAGCCAAGCAGGAGCGATGTTGGGTTTTCAAGTGGCATCTCAGGGCCTCCCTCAGGACCAGCAGCTTCTCTCAGGTACAGGCAGGTGCCCCAGAGACAGGGGCCTGCAATCCTCACTGCCAGGCTCACCAGGCCCCACAAGAGGAAAGCCCACCTCTCCCTCACTCCCCCTGCTTAGCCAGGCTCCAGCAGGCGCTGCAGGCCCCCCAACTACAAGCTAAAAGCAGCCAGGGAAGCTGGCACAGGCCAGGGGTCCAGGAGTCACTCCTTGCCCTCCCACGCCACTGACAGGGCTCCTGATCCAAGCCGGCCCTCAGCCCTCTTGCTGCACAGGCTCCGGGCCTCACCAGATCTTCACACTGCTAGTGGGAGCCTGCTGGCCTTTGTTCCCTCCCGCACAGTTCACCACGCGGCCTGTTTTCACAGGACCCCGGATTTCCCTCTCCTTTCTCCCTCTCTGGCTCTAATTCTCCATTTCCCATTTGCCCTTCTCTCCCTGATGGACGTTCTCACCCTCCCCCTTACTAACTCCTTTGGTCTCTCAGATGCAGCAAACCCCCCACGTGATGTTTACACAGCCCCAGAGTCAGAAATGCTGAAAAATACAAGACCTTTTGGGAGCCACATTCCAGGAAAATGAGAAGCCTGTCACAGCTCAGTGTCACTTTCTCCTCGCCCCCCCCCCCCTGGCTCCCTCACCTCCATGGGGGGCAGGGTATGTGTGTGTGTGTGTGTGTGTGTGTGTGTGTGTGTGTGCTGCCTATGATACACTCCAAGCCTACTAATTAACCCCTGAAGGTCCTACACTCTATTACCTCAGAGAGAACTTTAGGCAGACTGAGGTGGGGGAGTGGTTGTTACAACTTCTTGCAAATGTTTATAAAGCAGAGAGGAAATGGCTTCCCACCCAAGGCCTACTTCATCCTTGCCCCCCACCCCCACCCCACCCCAGGGGAAGCACTAGGGAAGCAGAAGCCAGGCAAACAGAGGCCATAGGAACCAGCAACTTCCTGGGGGCAGTACCCAGTGGAGGCGAGGAGTTTCCAAGGACAAACACAGGTTACTCAGGTGTTGTCAGGGACCTTAGCATCAGAATTATTGGGGTGCTAGATAATAATGCAGATGAGTGGGCTGAAGCCCAGAACCACTAAACCGAAGCTGAGAGCGGCAGGGATATGCTTAACGGGCCCACCAGGTAAGGCTGAAACGCACTGACAGGTGATGAGAAGGAATGGTGACCCACAGCTCTTACCCTTATAAATCAGAAAACAAGCCACAGCAGCAGAAAGTGAAGCCTAGAGTGGAACAGGGGAGGTCTCCTGCTGCAGTGAGAAGCCACAGGCTTGGAACCAGACACTCAGACCTAAGCTGGAACCCCAGGTCACTGGCTGCATGGCTGGTGCCAAGTGTTTCACCTCTGGCTTCTCATTTGACAGTGCAGCCAGTTACATCTGTTTTATGTGTGGTTTTTCAAAGATTCAATGAGATGAGGATCAAGTAGCCACCATACAGAGGACACTCAATAAATAGTGGCTATAAACAAAGCGCTTACAATGAAAAAACCTGTAAGAGTAAGAGAGAAAGTAGGTTCTTTGAAAAGGTGAACAAAGTTGACAAACCTTTAGCTAGATTGACCAAGAAAAGAAAGAGAGAAAATTCAAATTACTAGACTCAGAAATGAAAGTCGGACATTACTACCGACTTTACAGAAATCAAGAGAATTTTGAAAGAATGCTATGAACAATTGTATGTCAAAAAAATAGAGAACTAAGGTGAAATAGACAAATTCCTAAAAAGATACAAACTACCAAAACTGACTCAAGAAGAAATAGAAAATCTGAATAGACCTATAACAAATACAGACATTGAATTAGAATCAAATAACTACCCAAAAAGAAAAGTCTAGGCCCAGATGGCTTCACCTGTGAATTCTACAAAACATTTTAAGAATCAATAGCAATTCTTCACAAATTTTTCCAAAAAGTGGAAGAGGAGCAGACACTTCCCAGCTCATTCTATGAAGCCAGTATTACCTTGATACCAAATCAAATTAAGATATTACAAGAAAACCGAACACACAGCGATACTAGGAGCAAGATGGCGGCATAGGTAAACACCGGAGACTTGCAAAGACCCTCAACAAAATAAATGTACAAGAAACAGAACCCAGCAACATCTATATAAATAAAAGCCTAAGCAACCAGCCGACCAGTAGCTATGATGCACACTGACCACCAGGGGGCAAACGCTCAACGCAGGAGCAGAAACCACAGGCATGGAAACATAGAACAGACTGATGAATCTCAGAGTGAAGCAGGGAAGGGGGAGAACAGGAAGAGATTAACCAAAGATCTTATATGTATACTAGAGGCCCAGTGCATGGATTCGTGCACTGGTGGGGGCCCTCGGCCTGACCTGCACCCTCTTGCAATCCAGGACCCTTGGAGAGCCAGTTTCGGCCCAATCCTGGTGGGCCAGGCCGAGGGACCCCACCGGTGCATGAATCCGTGCACCGGGCCTTTAGTCTATACTAATAAAAAGGCAATATTCTAATTAGACCAGATGTCTTCCAGACGACCTTCTGTATGTCCTTCCTGACAAAGCCGGCCCTGATGAAGCCGTCTGCCCACAGTCACAGGCGCCAGTACCTGTGGCTGCGGCCTGGGAAAAGAGAAGTTGAAGCTGCCTGCCTGTGGTCTCGGGCTCCTGTGGCTGTGGCCGGCCCGAGGGACAGCCCCCCCCCCCCCCCCATTTGTGCACCGGGCCTCTAGTATAATAATAAGAAGTAATACCATAACCAAATGGAATTTATCCCAGGAAGGCAAGGTTGTTTTAACAGCTGAAAATCAATGTATGTCAATAAATAAATATCAAGAATAAGATAAGGATTTCTGCTCTTGCCACTTCTAGTCAATAATGTAATGGTGGTACTAGCCAAGACAATTAGGTCATAAATACATAAACAAACAAACAAACAAACAAACAAATGGCATCCAGATTGGAAAGGAAGAAGTAAAACTGTCTCTCTTCACAGATGACAGAATCTCATATATAGAAAATCTTAAGGAATCTAATAAATGAGTTTATCAAAGTTATAGGATAAATCATCAAATACAAAAATCAATTGTATTTCTATACTCTAGCAATGAACAACCTGAAAATAAAATTACAAAAACAGTTTCACTTAATATAGCATCAGAAAGAATAAAATAGTTAGGGATAAATTTAACCAAAAAAGTTCAAAACTTACATTACTCTGGAAGCTACAAAACAAATGGAAAGGCATCCCATGCTCATAGATCAGAAGACTTGATAGTGTTAAAATGGCAACACTCCCCAAATTGATCTTCAAATCAATTAATCCCCATTAGATTCTCAGCTGGCTACTTTGTCGAAATTGATAGGCAGATATTAAAAGGGGATGCAGAAAGGCCAAAAAATCTTGAAAAAGAAAAACAATGTTGGAAGGTTCACATTTTCCAATTTCAAAACCTACTACAAAGCAACAGTAATTAAAATAGTGTGGTGCTCGTGTAAGGATAGACATATAGATCAATGGAATAGAATGAAGAGTCCAGAAATAAACTCTCACATCTACATTAACTGATTTTTGACAAGGTTGCCAAGATCATACTGTGGGGTAAAGAATAGGCTTTTCAACAAATTATTCTAGGACAATTGGATAGGCACATGCAAAAGAATGCAGCTGGGTCTTTACCTCATACGATATATAAAAATTAACTCAAATTGGATGAAAGACCTAATTGTAAGAACCAAAACCATAAAACTCTTAGAAGAAAACATAGAGATAAATCTTCATGACCTTGAATTTGGCAATGGATTCTTAGATATGGCACCAATAACAAAAGTCATAAAAGAACAAAATGGATAAATTTCACTATCAAAATTTAAAACTTGTGCTACAAAATGAAAAAGCAACCCATAAAATGGAAAAACATATATCTCAAATCATATATTTGATGAGACTTGTATCCTCAACATTTAAAGAACTAACACAACTCAATAAAAAAGACAACCTAATTTTAAAAATGGGCAAAGAGTCTGAATAGATATTTCTCCATAAAACATCTTGTATAATAAAAGGCTAATATGCAAATAGACTAAACGGTGGAAAACCAGAACTGAACAACCGGTTGCTGTGATGTGTGCTGACCACCAGGGGGCGTGTGTGTGGAACATGGCAGGCGTTGGCCATGGTGGGATGGTGGAGCAGGTGAGCAGGGGCACCAGACCAAGGCGGGGCACCGGTCACTGTCATCAGGGCGAGCCTCTGGTAGTTACTGAAAATTCTTTGCTCCTGCGCACGGCGGTCCTTTCCAGCGCTCGCACCTGCAGCTGGCGCTGGAGCCTCCACTCGCACTCACTGCCAGTGCCCTGCCTGGCACCGGTCCCGATCACTCAGCGCCATTAGCAGTTGTGAGCAGTGCTGCTGGCCCTGATTGCTCTTGGCAGTCCTTTCCGGCGCTCGCACCTGCAGCTGGCGCTGGAGCCTCCACTCACTGCCAGTGCCCTGCCTGGCACTGGTCCCGATCACTCAGCGCCATCAGCAGTTGTGAGCAGTGCTGCTGGCCCTGATTGCTCTTGAGGCTTCCCCACCTCCCCCACTCCTGAGGGATGATCAGGGCAGCAGCCGCCACTCATACTCGCTAATGACACCAGCCCCAATCACTCCGTGCTGTCAGCAGTTGTGAGGGGGGCCGGTGCCGTCAGTGTCAGCGCATGGGTGGGGCAGCAGCAGGAGAGGGACTG
>NW_005371173.1:1407223-1416466 GCF_000412655.1 Myotis brandtii
GCCGGGCAGGGGCGCAGAGGGTGGGCCAAGACCCGCCCCTGTGCCTACCACAGCCTGGTGGCCCACAGTTCCTTTCAAGGTGCACAAATTTGTGCACTGGGCCCCTAATATACAAATAATCAATAAGCACGTGAAAAGATGCTCAAGATCATTATTCATCAGGGAAATCAAATAAAAAAACCACCATGAGTGGGGATGTAAAATGGTACAGCTATGTTATAGGCTGAATTGTGTCCCTCCCAAAAAAGGTAGGTTCTAATCCCCAGTACCTCAGAATGCAACCCTATTTGGAAGTAGGGTCTTCAAGTTAATCAAGAGGTAAATTAAAATGAGGTCATTATGGTGGGCCATAATCCAATATGTGTGGCGTCCTTATAAAAATTTGGGCTCAGAGACAGACAGACACACAGAGAAGATGAGTGAGGACACACAGGGAAAATACCATTTGAAGACAGAGGATTAGAGTAATATACCTATAACCCAAGAGACACCGAGGATTGCCAGCACGCCACCAGAAGCTAGGAAGAGACAAGGAAGGATTCCCCTATAGTTTTCAGAGGAACATGGCCCTGCCCACACCAGGATTATGGGTTTCTAGCCTCCAGAATTGTGAGAGAACAAATCCATGTTATTTTAAGTCATACAGATTAGGGTACTTTATTACAGCACACCTAGAAAATTAATACAAGCTACTTTGGAAAACAGTTTGGCATTTCCTCAAAGAGTTAAACGTAGAATTACCATGTGACCCAGCAACTGCACTCATAGACATATACCCAAGAGAAATGAAAATGTATGTCCACACAAAAACTTGTACATGAATATCCATGACAGCATTATTCCTATTAACCAAAAGATGGAAACAACCCAAAGTGCATCAACTGGTGGTATACTTGTGCAATGGAATATTATTCGGCCATAAGAAAGGATATGCCTTGAAAACATTATGCTAAGTGAAAGAAGCCAGTCATGAAGATCACACATTCTATTAGCCCATTTATATGAGATCTCCAGCATAGAGAAATATGCAGAGACAGAAAGTAGATGACTGCTCAGGGCTGGGACAGGGTTGTGGGGAGCGATGGAGGGATTGAGGAGTGATAGCTATAGTAGACAGGGTTTCCTTTCCAGGTGATGAAAATGTTCTAATATTGACTGATGATGGTCACATAACACTGAATACATAAAAAAAAAAACATTGAATTGTAAACTTTAAATGGGTGAATTTGTACCTCAATAAAGTTGCTACCAAAAAAAAAAAAAGTAAGAAAGAAGGCCCTTGACCCCAGAAAGCGTTATTACGCACTTGGCACTGTGCTCAGTGCTGACCAAGACAGCAAGGACAGACATGGGTCGCCGGAAGCAGCAGGCCAGCAGTTCTCAAATGTGGCTGCAAAGGAGACCTACCTGGAAGATACAGTTTGCATACAATAATGCATGCCTTTTAAGTCTATAGTTCAATGAGTATGACAAATGTATAAATCTGAATAACTACCACCACAATCAAACAAAGAACATTTCTATCATCCAAAAATAGTTCCCTTCCATCCTTTTGCCTTCGATCTTCCCACCACCCCGGTTCCAGGAAATTCCTAATCTCCTTTTTGTCATGGGCATTTTGCCTTATGGAGAATGTCGTAAGAATGGAATCATCCAGTCCATCCTCTTGTGTATATGGCTTCTTTCGCTCAGCACAGAGCTTTTGAGATTCATCCACGATGTTGTAACACTAGTTCATTCCTTTGAATTGTCGACTAGTATTCCACGCAACAATTAAATAACGTGGAATACAAATCCTGAGCCATTCCTTTTAAATCCCCAACAGAAGAGAAACAATTGAGGACAGAAAGAACCCTCTGTGACATAAGGGTGGGGACTAAGGGAGGCTTAGAACTTGCTTCTTTCAAGAGATTTTGGAGGAGAGCTGGGACCATTATATCACAATTTGCATGTCTATCCACCTGTTATGGAATATTTGGGTTTTTCCAGTTTGGAGCTATTGTGAATAAAGCTGCTGACTATTTATGTATAAGTCTTTTTGTGGCCTCATTTCCATTTCTCTTGGGTGAACACGTTGGAGTGGAATTGCTGGGTCACATGGCAAGTGTATGCTGAACCTTACAGAATGGTCAAACTGTTTTCCAGAAAGCTTCTACCATTTGACACTTCTACCAGTGGTTGTCACTTTTAAAAATCCCAAATGCACAGGTCATGCCCCAAACCAATTAAATCAGAATCTCTGGGAAGTAGGACCCAGACATCAGTATAGTATTTAAAGTACACTAAGGTGATTCTAATGTGCGGACCAGGTCTCAAATGAAGCCACAGATCTCATGTACCCTGAGGCAAGCAAACAAGCAAAAGACACATTATATTCGCCTGCATCGTGTTCCTCACTCTTCCTTGATGATGGGGAGAGAGAGAGGAGCAAAACATATGCAAGTATCCAGTTCTTTTGTTTGTTTGTTTGTTTAAAGTACTACATATGTCTCGGATGATGGGGAGAGAGAAGAGGAGCAAAACATATGCGAGTATCCAGTTCTTTTGTTTGTTTGTTTGTTTGTTTGTTTGTTTGTTTGTTTGTTTAAAGTACTACATATGTCTCCTCCCCCCGCCCCCCCGCCATTGACACACACACACCCGCCAAAGTATCCAGTTCTTGACACCAGTGCCCTCAGCGAGTTTTGTTGGTCTCACAGATTCTCCTCACCTTCAATGAGTTAGGAAAAGGCAGGAGGAATGCAAAATAATAAATATTTCTCACTTTCTGACAACTTACTTTTGAGCTTGACATTTTAGTTGGGTTATTATTCACAGTGCTCACAAGAGCACTACAAAATAGGTTCTACTGTAATCCCTGTGTTACAAATGAGGAAACTGGGGCTTGGAGAGGTGAAGCAACTTGCCCAAGGTCACACAGTCAGTTACTGATGTAGTCAGGATTTAAACTCAACATTTAAGGCCAAAGAGCTTCAAGCTGAGCTCGAGCATTCCATGGGGCCTGGGGCCATGAACCTCCCCCAACCCAGCTATTCCAGATAGTAGGAAGCCTCCAACACAACTGAAAGAAGGCTGCAGGTGTGTTTATGAGAGAGCAGGAAAGGTGATGTGTTATGTGACTGAAAGGTGAGGGTTCATTATGGGATTTCCTCTTCTTTCAAGCTTAAAGAATGGGATTTAAACCCCTATAGTACAGAGGAGGAGACCAAGTCATTGCTACAGCCTCCTCCTTCCCCCCACCTGGTACTTGGGATAGGGAGGTGCCGGCCCTGGGAGGAGGGTAGGAGAGAACCAAAGGGATGGGTCATTTACCTGCCCGGCAGCTGCCTGGTCCTTTCACTGAACTCTTATCTGACCTGGAATGCACAATGAGCATTTTGCTGGAAGGAGTTGTTCCTGTCAGCGATTTCAAAACAAGGGACAAATCAGGAGTTTAAAAAATGTTTCTCAAAAATGTATCTTGGGATTGGAGGAAATGGTGTGGGCTATGCAGGTACTCTCTGTTATCTTTGCAACTTTTTCATAATTCTAAAACAATTCAAATTAAGTCTCCTTAAAAATAACAAGTAAATGCATAGTACCTGGAGATTGCAAAATCATGTAGCAGGGCAGTGAGGAGAAAAGCCAAACAGAAGGAAATCTGCTATGTGTATACACACTGCACACGCTAAATAAAGTAGAAGACAAATCCTGGGCCATTCATTTTAAATCCCCAACAGAAGAGAAACAATTGGGGACAAATAAGAACCCTCTGGGACATAAGGGTGGGGACTAAGGGAGGCTTACAACTTGCTTCTTTCAAGAGATTTCAGAGGAGTGCTGGGGAGGGGGGTTACCACGAACTGTGGTGCATTTCAGGTGCCTGACCCAGCCCCTTCTCTATATACATCTCTGTTTCTCTCACTGCCTCTCATTTTCTCTTCCTTTCTCACCTGCTCTCCATCCATTTACCCCAGGGCAGTGCCAGAATCATGTAGAAGGCCACTGTGCACAGAGGTCCTTAGCCAAGGTGGATACCCTCCCTGGATCTCAACTGGGATCTGCTAAATGGGGTTACCACGAGCCCTGCCCACCTCACAGAACTGAGAAGGGGAGTGAAAATGTGTGTGTTGTGAAGTTCTGTTGTAGACACAGGTGATTCAATATTCAGAACAGGTCTGTTCATAACAGCCCAAAGCTGGAAATAACCCAAACGGCAATCAACAGTAGAATGGATAAATACATGTGGTTGACTCAACACAGGGAATATAACAGAGCAATAAAAAAGAATGAACCACAAGAACACAGATGAGCCTCCCAGACATAATGTTGACTGAAATAAGCCAGACACAAGAGTAAACATACTGTATGATTCAATTTATATGAAATTTAAAAAGAGGCAAAACTAATCTCGGATGTTACAAGTAAAAATAACAATTACCTTTGGGGGGGATATTGACTTGGAGGGGAGCATATGGGCTGCTTCTGGGATGCTGGGAATGTTCTAGATCCTGATCTGGTTCATGTATATGTACCAACTGATGAATTCGTGTACTTAACAGTATGTGAGTTATACCCCAACTAGAAAAGGTAAATGACTAGAATTACTGTTTGGAGCATCTCTGTGTGAGGAGATGGGAGGGCTTTGTGGAAGGGAATTAAAAAGTGGTTTTGCTGTTCCTTCTCTTTCCTGCTCTCATCTGTCCCCCTCCCCACCCTCTCCCTCAGTGGAACCTCTCATTTCTCAACATTCCTTTATTCTACCCTCTTTTACTCCCTCACTGGAACCCCTACTATGGACCAGGCACTATTCTAGAAACTGAGGATGCAACATATCTTCTACCCTTATTGGTGCAATGAACACGTATTTAACACCCACTCTGAGCTGAGCACTGAGGCCCTCCTCTACCACCACTGAGCATTTTCTCTCAAGCAGGTCCAAGTGGTAAGAACTGGGCACAGACTATCCAGGCTCCTTCCCAGTCTTCGCCTGTGGTTCCAAAAAAGGAGAAAGGTACCTACTATGTGCAGATGTGCATTTAATCCTCTACAACCTAGCTCACATAACTGGAAGGCAGCAGGGGTAGAGTTCAAACCCCAGGTATGTCTGATCCCCACCCCACTCCCATGGTCTCCCAGGAGCCAGGTCAGCCTAGCCCTCTCTCTGGGCATCTGTGGCTGACAGCTTCTAAGATGGCACCATGGACTCTTGCTTCCAGGTATTTATGTCCTTATATAAGCCCCTCAATGGGCATGGCCTGTATAACCAATCAGATATTGTAGAAATTACAGTGTGTTTTTTCCAAGGCTAGGAAATAAGATATCTGGCTTCCACCTTGCTCTTTCTTGAATCGCCCACTCCAAAGAAGCCAGCGCCATGTTGTGAAGACACTCAAGCAGGCCTGTGGAGAGGTCTGTGTGGCAAGTAGCTGAGACCTCCTGCCAAGAGCCAGCCCCGACTCACTAGCCACATAAATAAATCACCTTGAAGGTGGATTCTCCAGCCCCTGTCAGGCCTTCAAATGACTACAGGCCAGCTGGCATCTTGACTGCTACTGCATGAGACTCCAGGCCAAAACCTCCAGCTAAGCTGCTTCCAATTTCTGCCCCACAGAAACTGTATGAGATAATAAACATTAGTTGCTGCTTTAAGTTACTAATTTGGGGATACTCTGTTACATTGTATTGCTACATATAATTAATTCAGCCCCTCTCTGAGCCATGGGTTCATGCTGTAGGAATAGTCTAAAATGGGTGGGGAACGTCCGGCCCGGGGGCTATATAAGGCCCACAAAATCATTTGGTCTGGCCCTGCCAAGGCATTAGGGGTGAGTTAATTAAATGCTTGACCAAATATAGCAGGCTAATTTTTAAGTTGATAATTCTGTATGGTCCAAGAATGATGTTATAAATATCCAAATGGCCCTTCGTCCAAGAATGATGTTATAAATATCCGAAAGGTTCCCCACCCCTGGCCTACAAGGTGGCATATGAAGGCATCCAGAACAAGCCATTTACTGGAGTGGTGGCCAGAGTGGGCTGAACTTGAGAGGACAAGGGAGGACCAACCTCAGCAACAAATCCCCAGTGTGTTGGAGAAGAACTGTGAAATAAGAGACCAAGCAAAGCAGAAATCCTGGCGCCTTCTTCCTAGAAATTTCTCACACACTTCATCTATCATAGTACAGTAAATGGAACCACGTGCACCCAGTTATTCTGGCCAAAAACCTGAGAGAGATCCTTGAGCCCATTCTCTTTCTCACACCCAACATCCCATCCATCAGCCAGGCTCTGGGCTCTATCCCAGAATGCATCCCAGACCTGTCCCTTCTCACAGTCTTTCCTATGAGCACCACAGACTAAGCCACCAGCTTCTCTCACCTGGGCAACATCAGTGGCCTCTTGGCCCATCTCCCAGTGACTGCTCAAGGCCAGAGTGGCCTCCTTAAAGTGGAGATCTTCAGATCATGTTGCTCACGATCAAACCCCTCCAGGGCTCACTAATCTCCACCACATCTTCTTTCAAGCCTGACAAGCTCATCTCACCTCAGGCCTTTGCACTTGCTCTTTTCATCTCTCGGATCATCCTGTAACATCAATTGGGTCCCATCTTGCACAATACTTCCTCTGAGAAGTTTTCCTGGGCCACCTAAGCCAAGCCCTCTCTAACCCACTACTCTAACACATCTCCTTATGGGATCTGTTTGCCTATTTACTGCCTAGAATGTCAGTCCCACGAGTGCAAAGGCCTTATCTGTCTTGTTCACCTACAACAGTGTCTGGCGCACAAAAAGAGCTCCGTACACATTTGCTTACCGAGTTCCGTCTCGGGTAGGGGAATGAATGAGAGGACCCCCAAATGGTTGTAAAACCCAGAGGACAGAGCTCTGCTGTGTGCTCTGAGGCTCACATCACCCTTCTCCGCAAGAGGAAAAGGCAGGCCAGTAGTAAGAGCTGTGGTTTATGGGGAGACTTGCCAGCTGGGTGGAGCTCACAGCACCAGTGGGTCCCCTTTGCTGTAGAGGAAAATCCTATAACAAACCCCATCTGTCTGTCCAGCCACTGCCCTGCCAGTCCACCTCGCTCCTCTGGTTGGCCCTGGCTGGGCAGAGCAGTGTTGCTGAGCCTGGTGTATCCTGAGCCCCCAGCATGTGCCAGAATTGCTAGGCAGGCCACACCCCCACCCAGAAGTCACCTTTAGCACCGTTCTGTCTCCAACAGGAGGTGACTGTGCAACAGGAGGCTAACTCTGTCACGCCTCTCCGGGTCTCTGAGCCCCTCATTGGCCCTATTCAGACCCTTCACTGGCAGTACATTCATCCCCCTATCCTCTCTAACTGTATCCACTGCTGCAAGAGATGGGAAGCTAAGAGGGAAGGCAGGTGTGGATCAAAAAGAAATGTCTGCTGGTAGGCAAGAAGGGGTAATTAGAAGAAAGTGCAAGGCCCTGGGACAAATATGACTGAGGAATTACACTGCGATGCCTTGGGAAAGTCATTCAACCTTTGGGTGCCTCGGTTTCCTATGGATCTTTTGGCCTGTTTTATGGTCTGATGGAATTAAAATAATGAAATCAGATAATGCATTGAAGTGCTTTCTAAAGTCAAAGCACCGTACAAGATGTTAGTTAGAGAAACAAGTGTTGCCCAGCTGGTGTGGCTCAGTGGTTGAGCATCGACCCATGAACTAGGACATCTCCGGTTCGATCCCCAGTCAGAGCACATGCCCAGGTTACAGGCTTGAGCCCCAGTAGGGGGTGTGAGGGAGGTAGCCCATCAATGTCTCTCTCTAATCGATATTTCCATCTCTCTATCCCTCCCCCTTCCTCTCTTAGTAAAAAATAACAAATAGTAATAATAAAGAGAAACAAGTGCAGGAAGGGCGGTAGGGAGGAGGTCGACGGTGGAGAAGTCAGAAGGTTCTGGGATGAAGGGTGGAAAATCTCGGCTCTGGATGAAGAGAACAAGGAGGGGTATGGAGGGAGAAGCAGTACTCAATCCCCACCGTAGGAAGCAAAAGCTGAGGGAGGCAGAAAGGCGGAAGACAAGGGAGGGGCAGACACTGTACAGTGTGCTCCCCGCGAGCCAGGCCCTCTGCACCTCTGCTAGGAGAACACTCCAACCTGGAGTGTACAGGTGGGAGATGCCCCAGCAAGGCTGTGTGCTTTGCTTGAGCAAGGTCCCGCAGGAGGAAGTGGGTTCCCTCTCAGACTGCCTGCTCCATCAGCACCCTTCTCCATGGTAACACTTGAGCTACCAATTGATACTAATCCACTGCTATGCTTCTGAGGGCCTACCATGTGTCAGGCACTGTGCTGGACACTTCACACACATTATCCCGTCTCATCCTCGAAATAGCTTTTTCTTATTCCTGTATCCTTGAGGATGAAACAGAGGCTCAGAGAGGTTACATGACTCGCCCAAAGTCACCCAGCTCATAAGAAGGGAGAGAAAAACAATAATAGGGAGAGTGCAAAGATTGACTGCATCTGAAAGGTTAAGGCCAAACATCTCCACCTCCCGAGAGCTGATGGATTGGGATGGATTATTTGGGAAGGAAATTACTCCAAGAAGCCACCACCAGCTGCTCCATCACCCCTCTGTCCTGGCCTGAGAGGTTGCAGCAGGGGTCCAGCCAGCCCGGCCACCCAGGCCCACCAATTCCTCTGGTCTTCTTGTCTTAGTTTTCCTCTCCCACCAAGATCAGCCAGACAACACTGATGGGGAAACTGAGGACCAAAGTGGGACCGGGTCATAGAGAGAGTAGGATGGTCCTTCAGGAGGTTCCAGGTCCACTGCGACCTTGACCTCCACCCCTTTCCCACTCATCCTCACTTCCCCTACCTATCCCTTTTGCACTCCAGGTCTGGCGATTGCGACCCCTCCCGAGTTTTTCTAAGCTGCCCAAATCAGACCAACCAGGGCTCTGCGCCACACGCAGAACTGAAATGCATCCCCTCCCCCTCGACGCCCCCACCCTCCCAGAGAACTAGGAGAAATACCTCCAAAGGCCCCTCTCTCGGAGCTCAGTCTCCACCAGCAACCTCCAGGAGCGAGAGAATGGGAGCCCCCGTGGGGGCCCGCGGCCCCTTACCTTGGCCTGGCATTTCCGATGACAGGAGAAGCTGCAGACTGCAAGAGAGCGAGACACAGAAAGAAAGTTTAGCCGCGAGGTATGAAATGGAAACTCCGGCGCAATCTCCTCCCACCCCGCCTGCAATCGCGCTCGGAAGGGAAGGAGGGGAGGAGGGGCTCAGGGAGGAGG
>NW_005371173.1:1416683-1417118 GCF_000412655.1 Myotis brandtii
CCTACCCCAGGGCCAGGGCCCCTCCGGCGGGCGTGGGAAGATAGGAGGAGCAGGGGGAGGGGAGGGGACCTAATCCCCTGCTGGATCCTGGCTAGGTCCAGAGGTGGCCAGGACCCAGGCAGGACCCGCGCCAAGGAGTAAGAGGGGCCTTCTCCCCTTACACACACCCAGCGGGCAGCCGGCACCCGGAACCACCCTCACACTCACTCACCCCCAGAGAGTCACACAGACCCAATTCATGGTGCAGAAGAGGGCCCGTGCACATACACGCACACATTCACAGCCATACACACTCACTCATAACCACATACACCCATACTACACCCATGCAACCCATGCACTCAGCCATACAGGCACACATAGCCATACACATACATACATACATATAGCCTCACACATGCACACCCAGTACCCAAGGAGAAACCTCTGCCTGGG
>NW_005371173.1:1417316-1418571 GCF_000412655.1 Myotis brandtii
ACCCCCCCCCCCCCAAAATTTGTTCCCCCCCCCCCCCCCACTACCACCAGAAGCTGGAATCAAATTTCCTAAGGGGTTCCCTCAGCCTGGAATGTCCCAGCCCTGCCTGCCCCACCCCCAGGGCCCTCCACCCAGGGGCTTGGTGGGCCCCTCCCACCAGGTCCCACAGATTGGGTGCGGAGTCCTGAGCTGAGCTTCTGTACTGACTTGGCCTTATTGGCTGCCCAGTACCTGCTGAGGCAGGTGGGTTGGGGACACTGGAAAGGGGGAGGCAGGAGAGCTGCCCTGACTCCAAATCCTGGACAGCCACAGCCCCTGGCTACAGCCAGCTGTCCAGGCCGCCCCAACCTGATTCTCAGCAGTACACAGAAGGAGACACTGAGGCACAGATGAAGGCCCAGAGCTACCCAAAGACGTTCTGGGGCTCCCCAAACTGAGGCTTCTGATTTGTCTGTGAGTGTGGGGTTTGGGGAAGAGCTGGGAGGCACAGTGGATGGAGACTGGGATGTGGCCTTGGCCCTGGGCCCTACTCTGGGACCATGTTCTCCCAGAGCCTAGTCCTGGCCCCAGCTCAGGCATATGACTCAGCCAGTGCTGAGCAAGGCTTTCCTGACCCCACCAGCCAGCCCAGCTCAGAGACTTCTCCACCCCGGCCACGTCAGGACATAGCCGCCCTGGCCACCCAAGTCAAGTCATGCCCATCTGGCCAGCTTTTCAGCTTCTCTCTCCCCACCACCCCCACCCCCACTGCCCCAGGTGGCAGCTCCGCTCCAGAAGGTGTTTCCATTTTGACAGCAGCAGCCCCACCCCCTACGCCTTCTTTTCTGGCCCTAGAATGTGGAATTGAGAGCCTCAGGCCTTGTGACCTGAGCTTCGACTTGGCTCTCCCAGCCAGGCTGGTCCCCCACCCAGCACTGCCTCCAGCCAGAGGGACCTTTCCCCATCCTCCTCTAATCAAACCCCAGGCCTTCCAGAATAAGTCCTGGGCCCTCCTCTGGAGGCCTCGCTCACTATCCCCCACCTTCTACTAGGTATTATCACAGAGGACACACCTCCCGCCACCACCTTGCTTCCTAGGGTGTGGGCCTTCAAGGGAAGGATCTCTCTCTAATGCACGTGCACACTACACAGAGCCTGGCACTCAGTAGAGGCTTAGATGTTGGCTGAGTTGGACCTGACGGAAGAGTTCCCCTGAGTTTATGTGCACCCCCACTGAGTCATGCCCACCACCACACTTTTTTCCTGAGCCACACCC
>NW_005371173.1:1418591-1439867 GCF_000412655.1 Myotis brandtii
GAGGCATCCCTAACTGTCCACTCTGGGCTTCCCAACCCCAGTTTAGCCACAAGGAGCACAAGGGGAGCCAGGCCTCCATCTCCCTCCAGCGTCCTTCTGACAGTTCCAGTGCACTAAGCTCTTGCCTACCTCAGGGCCTTCGTACTTGCTGTTCTAGCTGCCTGGATGCTCTCCCTCAGTCCAGCTCTCCATTGTTCACCAAGCCAAATCCTTCTTTTATTCTGGAAGCCCCTGAAAGCCATCTCCTCAAAGAGGCTTTCCCAGACCACCCAAATTACAGTAGGCTTCCCCATTATTCTTTATAAGCAGCACCCTGATCATTTGTTTCTTGGCACAGCTCACAATCTGAAGCCATTTGGGTAATGTCCGTTTCACGTATGTATAGTGGATCTCCCCACACTAGACTTGTGAGGGCAGGAGTATGCCTGTCTCACTCACACCGTATCCCACTACCCAGAACAGTGTTTGCTCTAGGCCCACAGCACCAAACAGCATCTTTGTGCAAATGAGAAAAAGTCCCCCCTCTGGGTTGACCAGCTGTATGGATACACAGCTGAGTACAGTGTCCTTGTGGGAACAGCAGAAAGGTGTTTATTCTCTATTGGGACCCAGCCTTGTACCTGGGTTCATGGCTTGATGAGCATGGGCTGATTCCAAGAGCTCTCTTGGGTAGATGCCTTTGGCACTGAATGGCCTACGTGACCATACAGGGAGCCTTGCTTGTCACACAGTGGGCAGACACTCAACAAGCGCTCTTGAATGGAGGGCAGATGGAGAAATCATTGGGCAATTGCAGTACAATGGGCTGAATGCTCCCTGTGTGCTGGAATGCAGAACTTGTCCTGGAAAGTGAGGAGTGAGGAAAGACCTTCCCCTGGCCCCCCGCCCAGAAGACAGAAGCTCAGCAAACTGAACTCAAGTGGCAGGTGTGGCGAAGCCCTGGAGGACAGAGTTTTACACCTTCAGGCCTGGCTGGCGTGGCTCAGTGATTGAGCGTTGACCTATGAATCAGAAGGTCACGGTTTGATTCCCAGTCAGGGCACATGCCTGGGTTGCAGGCTCAATCCCCAGTGTGGGGCATGCAGGAGGCAGCCAATCAATGTTATCTCTCCCTCTCTGAAATTAATAAATATATATATTTAAAAAGAAGAAGAAGAAGCACCTGCCCTCAGTCCCCCAGGAGACTCTCTTGCCCTGGGCCCCTCTAGGGAAGGTGCCTTTACATCTTAGTCACCTTTCTCAGGGCTTCTCCCAAGGGCAGCATTTCCTGCTCCAATGTGCATCCTCCCGCTACAGTTTGAAACTTGGCCCTGCCATTCTGCACATGTGTTACAGAAAGGGAAACTATGGCAGCCAGCCTCCAGGGTGGCCCCAGTGTTTCTCGCCTCCTGGTATGCACACCCATCTGTAGTCCCCTCCCATGATGAATAGGGCTGGTTTGTGTACCCACTCGGATATTGGAGAAATGATGATGTGTGACTTCTGAGGTTGTCATCAGAGGTTGTCACTGTGGCTTCAGCCGTGGTCTCCTGGATCACTCACTCTGGAGGAAGCCAGTTATGTCATGAGGACACTCAAGCAGCCACGTGGAGAGGGCCATGTGGTAGACAGCGAAGGCCTCCTGTCACCAGCCAGGGCCAACTTGGCTGGCATATGACAGCGTCCCGTAGAAGTGAATTCCCCAGCCCCAGTCAGGCCCTCAGGTGTCTGCACCCCAGCTGACGTCTTGACTGCAACTTTATGCGACACCCAGGGTCCAAACCACCCAGCTAGGTCACTCATGAATCCCTGACTCCGAGAAACTTGTGAGGTCATAATTTTGTATTCATTTTAAGAACTGCTAAGCTTTGGGGTAATTTGTTACACAGCTACAGATAACTAATGCAGAAACCAGAGCACAGGTTCCCTCAGAAAGCAAGCAGACAAAAGGTGATGCTGGCAACTGAGAGCGGAGGCCATCTCCTGAGTCCTTCCTTGCACCCTGGATACCCGCATGCCCCTTTCTGTAACTCCTTCTTCCCTGTCCTCACCCTGCCAAGAAATTTGTCATATGGCTCAGAAAGTAACTCCAAAGAGGCTGTTGAATCTCAACCTTCCTCCCCAGCCCACCACTGTACCAGTTCAGACCAATTGTCTTTCCTCCAGCCTGTCTCTCTTCGATCCACAGACTTACAGACCATTCTCAAGTGCAAACTGATCATGTCACCAGCTTAGAAGCCTCTGTCCAGCTCCTCAGCATATTTACCTGCACTTGTGTGGCCTGGTCTTGTCTCCATCTCCAGCTGCTGCCCCAAAGAGATCTGTTCCTGCCATACCAAGTTCCCCAGAAGAACGTTAAGTCTGCAAAAAGCAGACTCATAAACTGTTGGGGTCCAGCCCCAGCAGGTCCAGGGGTTCCCCAAAGGTGTGGACGGAGTCCCACGAAGAAGGAATGATACGGAGACAGCCTTCAGTTGATCAGCAGCCTAGTCAGGACCTCTAGCCAGGATCTCCAGCCAAAGTTCTGGTCGGGATCCCCAGCGAAGTTCTGGTGGATCCAGCGAAGTTCTGGCTAGGACCTCCAGCAAAGTTCTGTCTTGGATCTCCAGCCAGGTTCTGTCCAGGTCCTCCTGCCATGTTCTGTCTAGGTTCTCCAGCCAAGTTCTGTAGCCAGGTTCTGTCCAGGATCTTTTGCCATGTTCTCTCCCTAGGTTCTGTCTCTAGGTTCTTTAGCCAGGTCCTGTCTCTAGGTTCTGTGTCTAGGTTCTGTGTCTTGTTGTCTTGTTACATCTGTATTTATACCAGTTGATTCCAATCCTATAAATCTCTATTCCAAAGGTTAGGGCGTTTCTTATCTCCATTCCAGGGAGTAAAGATTATGTAGCTTAAGTGTGATTGTTTGTAGTTAAAGTGATTAACTACCCACCTGGCACTTAGTTAAGGGGTTTTATCCCCTCCCTAACTTCAGGGAAAAATCCCTACCTGGGGAAACAACCTTTCTCGGAGAGGTGACCTTGGTTAAAATACATAGCGCCAAGAAGGTGAGCAAACATATTAAGAACAGTATGCCATATATGCCAGGTCCCTTGAAACAGCAAGTATGGACCGGCTCCCGGCAATAAACATCCTTCAAGGCCCAGTTCAAAAGGCCCCTCTGTGGGTAGTCGGGCATTCAAAGATGGTCCCTCCCTCTGCTATGCTCCCATATCCCTCAGCTCACACCCCTTGGAAAGCTCTTGACACCTCGGAGGACTAAGTAATCCTTTATGATTTGTTCTCTCTCACATCCAACTGCTGCTCTAAGGAAAGGAGATCCTGTTCAACTCTACCGCTTGGAATCCTGCCCCTCCCCCTAGCTCAGGGTCTGACGTACAGGTGAGACTCAATAAATATGCAGTAAATTTCAAACTGGAAGGATTCTCTCCAGGCTAATCCCCTGAGACCAGGGCTGACATTGTGGGATAATGGGATAGATATGAAGGAGGGTGGGAGAGCACCCCTCTTCATTCAGCTCCAGCCCCTGCTGGGAGAGGGCCAGTAAGGCCCATGGTCAGTGCTCCCCGAGTGTTTTAGTACAAACACCGCTTATGCTCAAGCCTGGTAAGGGGGTGGGGAGACTAAGGGACTGCATTAATCCTTCATCCATTCATCACTGGTCCTGCTCTCCATCTACCCACTTATCTACTGGCTGCGTGTAGACTGGCTCTCAGCTCAGAAGATCACACCCTAGCTCTGTGATCTGGGGCAAGTTACTCAACCACTCTGAGCCTTCATTTTCACATCTAGACAATGGGGGTCCTAACAGCATCCACCTCACAGGGTTGTTGTGAGAATTAAATGAGTTAATATGTGTGGTTGGCCCAGAGCCTGCTTTCTATAAGATGCTGTTAGCAGCAGCATCTTCATCATGTTCATTGCCGGCATTGTTATTACACAGAAGAGCCCCCCTCTCTGAGTCAGGAGACCTGGGTTCCAGGCCTGACTGCTGCACAGGCTGTGACCTGAAGCAAGTCACTCCCCGTCTCTGGGCCTCAGACTCCAGCTCAGAAAATAAGGCACTCAACTGGCACCTCCACCTGCGTCCTTGTCTTCATCGGCTGGCTCAATGTTTAAAACACAAAGACTTTTTCTTAGTTGGAATGCCTTTTGACAGAGCAGCACAGGGTCCCCACCACGCCCTGCTGTCTCACACTCCTTTGCCAGCACTACCCCTGAAGGCCCTTGCGTTCCCGCCCCTGGAACAGATGGTCTCCACGCACTCTTACAGCTGTGAGAGCCCAGCCTCCCCCTCCTGGCGTCCCTTAACACATCTCAGGATCAACCCCACCTGAGTGGACGGTGGCCTCCCCCAGTTCTGAAGGAAGGTGGTGGCCTCTCAAGACAGTGGCCCTGCAAGATGAAGCCCCCTAGGGAGCGACCCTGTCAAACTAAAGCTCATGGAGCCCTGGGAGCCCTATCTCCACCCATGGGTGTCAACACTGCTCCCATGCAGCGCCCAGCAGCTGGCCTGAGAGGGCGCTGGAAACCCCATTGTGGGGGGAGTTACCTGATGGGCACAGAACTCCAGCCCCAGCCCCAGCCCTTGGCCAGCTTCTGCCTCACTAGACTTCGTATACTCTGTCCTGGAGTGGCTTCCTGCCTCTCGGGAACACAGGAAGCCGACATTGTTGGGATCTAAATGGCCTTTTCCTCCTGGCCTCGGGTCAGAAAATGAGCACAGAGCCTCAGTGTGCACCTGAGCCCAGAGCTGAAGGCCCACACTCCCAGCCCACCTCAGCTCCTTCCCCAGCTGCCCACCTGCCCTGCTTATCTTCACGCTGTCCTGGAGGTGTGTAATAGTTTATATCATGTATCAACTTGGCTAGGCCATGGTACCTGGTATTTGTTCAACATTATCCTAGATGTTTCTGTGAAAGGGTATTTTTGGGGGGTGAGGATAAGATTAACATTTAAATCAGCAGACACTAAGTAAAGCCATTACCTTCCAGAATGTAGGTGGGCCTCATTCAATCAGTTGAAGGCCTATATACAACAAATGGCTGATCTCTCCAAGCAAGAGGGAATTCTGTCAGCAGACTGGTTTTGAACTCAAATAGCAACTCTTCCCTGGGTCCCTAGCCTAACGGCCTACCCTGCAGATGTTGGACTTGCCAAGCCTCCACAATTGCATGAGCCAATTCTGTATAATAAATACCTGCCCATCCATCCATCCGCCCACCCACACATCCTGCGAGTTCTGTTTCTCTGGAGAACCCTGACTCTTACCAGGTGTCTCAGGGGAGTGGGCCTGGTGTGGTTCTGAAGTTGGAGCAAGAAGAAACCTGTAGATCGTCCGATCCAGTGGTTTTCAAACTTTTATTTTTGCAGCCTAACTCTCTTTCAGATGAACTCAATGAGGAATCTCAATGATATTCGTTCATATTTATTTAATACTTGTTATATGCCAGGCCCTGTTCCGAGCACTTTGTTATCTCATTTAATCTCTGCAGTTACCGGAGGAAGGAGTCCTGCTGCGTGTCCCATTTTAAAGGGGAGGTAACCAAGGCTCAGAGAGGTGGAGCAATCTGCCCAAGTTCTTACTGGTAAGGGGCAAAGCTGGGATTTAAATCCAGGACGTCTGAGCCAAGTGCAAGACCACCACACCATCCTACCTTTGAATATATTTAACTCCTAAAACCCGAGCTGCTTTGGTTGAAGTGAGCAGGTGTTTCAAGGCCTCAGCCCCTTAAGCTTTTCCTTGGATTTCCCCTTTTCCCTTTCCTCTCAGGCCTCTAAAGTAGCTCCAAAGAACACAACTCCTTTCAAACCCATTTGGAACCTCTGATCTAGTCCAGCCCCTCCTTTAGAGAAATGGGAAAGCTAGTCCCAGAGAGGTTAGGTGTCTCACCACGGTCACACAGCAAGGCTGCCTCTGATGACTCCAAGGAGGTCCTCAGACACAGGGGAGAATCTGGAACCCCCGGTGAAGTAACAGAGGAGGAAGGAAGAGCTCCTGAACCAAGGTTTCTCCAAATCCAACCAGTGAGGGCTTCTGGGTAGACTTGTCCCATTAAGGGCTGGATTGTACTCCCCAGGTACATCCCACTCTGAGGAAGCTTCCCTCACCTTCCAGGCTGACTAGAGGCATTGAGAAAGGAGGTAGTCTACGTCTGGGTCTCAGACCAGGTCCAGATGGCAGCCCTTGGGCCCTTGAGCCCTTGAGCTGTTATTCTGGTCTATTCCATTGAGTTTCAGCCTAGTGGGAGGCTAGTGCCCTTGAGCAAGGCCCTAGACCCCCTAATGCACTGCCCCCAGGACCTGTGGGAAACCCACTGTTTGAAGTAAGGAACTCCTACACATCCCTCAAGACCCAGCCTACATATGCCCACCCTGCTAAAGCCTGACAGGAAAATCTCTGCTAAGTCAGAGACAACCTTTCTTGCATACCTCTGTGTCAGCTTTGCCACCGTGTTCTGAGATTGGCTGGTGGCATGTCTGTCTTCCCAGGTCAGGGGCTGGGTCTTGGCACCAGTACCTGACATAGCATCCAACCCAGAGGGCGCTCAGTTCATCACTGTGCCTGCAAGTGAATCAGTGCCTGCACTGGGAGACTTGTCCAGCCTATGCAGACTCCAGCAGGGAGTTTTCAGGCCCTCCCACTGTCTGGCCCAGAACCTTGTCTGTAGATGAGGAAACTGAGGCCTGAAGTCACAGCAGCTGTGTGAGTGACAAGGCCAGAAATAGAGCCCGGGCACTGACAAAGGCCCTGGGCCATTGTCCCATCCACCTCTGCCCCACTCACACTAGTACTCACTGACAGCCACACACAGAGCCTCGGTGTTCCCCACCATAACCCCCTGCGGGGCAAGGATAGGGTTTATTATTAACCCCGTGGTGCATGGGAGGAAACAGGCTCAGTGAGGTAGAAGACTGGCTGAGGACTCACGGTGACCTCATCGCCTATATATATCTGTCATACTTACACCCATATGTCTCACCACCTTCGTTCTTCATCTGCCTCGTTGGTCCTTGAGTCCTCTCCCTTCCCTGCCTGGTCTCTCACCTCACCCCGTCAGCCATATTGCATTAAACAGTGAAGTGCAGGAGGGTGAGAAGTGGAAGAACCATCAAGGTTATAGAGCAGGGTGGCCAGAGGGAACGGGATGAATGCCCCAGCCTCTCAAGTTCTAGCAAAGTGTTCTCGCTGCCCCCGCCTGCAGCCACATTCCCCTCAGCAGCGCAAGCTTTGGGAAGACTATAAATCCAGAGGCTTGACGTTCTATACACCCCACCCACCCATCGCCCCAGGCTGCTAATCCAGAGGGTTACCATGTGATAGCCCGAGACTTGAAATGAAGACTGGAAGAGGAACCAACAAACCCTTTGTGTTGGGCTTGGTAAATAAAATGTGGCTTGGATTTTAGTCCACGACTGCCCCCTCAACTAGGGAACCACCCTTACCTGGTAGCCCTGGATGAATGGACGGACAGAGGGAGGGAAGGAAGGAGGAAGAGGTGGATGGATAAGGGGTCTATCCATCTCATGCCACCACAACCTCATGGTTCCAAAGCACAGAGAGTGGGCCCACTCGTTCAGCTCCTACCAGTAAGCCCAAGTGGTCCCAACCCTGCCCCCAGGCCTGGTGACCCCGGCCCTCTTACTGACGACCCTCCCTTGCTGGGCTCACCCCTGGCCCTTACGTGGCCCAGTCCTGACACCTGGTGGTGCCTCTGGAGTGTGACCCTGGCTTTCTTCCCACTTCTCACTAACTCACCCGGAGCTGCCAAACCAGCCTGGCAGCTCACTGGCCACCTCACCTCCACACCAGGTTAACACCCGGCAGAACCAGGTGAAACTGGGGGCATCCCTGCTCACCTTGGGAGCCTTCCATTCACCTGGGGTCAAATTCCCTCCTCAACCTGGACCCTTGAGCCAGGTCAACTGGGAAGCGTAGGACTACAGACTATCACAGAACATAAGGCCAGAAATGTGCCGGTCTCACAGTGAGTGTGCTGGGACTTCCTTCTACCCCACCCCTTGCTGCCTCCTTTCAGCACAGCTGTGGGAGTCACTGGGGTGAAGGGAAGGCACACTGGGGAAGGAAGGAAGGAAGGAAGGAACTGGGGGGAGGGTCAAGGGCTAACTTAAGCAGGTTCTCGGGTGGGGTGGTTATACAAGCAAAATACAAAAACCCACCCTCAGCAATTCCTTCCAGACTTCACCCAACTCCCACCCTAAACCACCATCCGACCAGCCAGAACTCTTAGGAGGAGGGTGACACCATGTGGCTTATTTTGGTATTGCAAAAGTTCCCATTGGCCCCTACACTCAACCCCTCTTCCATTAAAGGCTATATAGCCCTTTGCCTATGGAATGCCCTCCACATGCGCAATCACACACACTCATTCACACACTTCAATACATCCACTTCACCGTCCGACATCAGCTGAAACTCCTGGTCAGAAGCCTTCCCTCCTCCAAAGAGCATACACCCTGAAAACCCCACACTGGCCTAGCAGCTGTGTGCCTTGCCAAGAGATTTACTTACTCTGAGCCTTGGTTTCATCTGTAAAACAGATGCCATGAGCAATATATGGGAGCATGCATGCAAGCCATCTAATTTTAAGTGCTTCAACAATTGTTCACTAGACTCTGCTGCCCAGCCTCCCAGCTCCCCTAGGACGCTGATATGAAGGGAAGGAAGGAGAGAGTCCAGGTGGAGTAAAGGTGCCAGGGCAGGCAGGAACCCAGCCCCTTTGGCATACCTGGCATACTTGGCATTTCAGGAACTCTGCAAGGTGCAGCTGGTTTAAGTATGGACTTGGGGGATGAGGAGAGATGGGTTGGAGAGCTGGCAAGGGGTGGGTCCTGCCAGGCTCGCAGCCATGGGAAGGGGTTTGTCCTTTGTCTAGAGCAGTGGTTCTCAACCTTCCTAATGCTGCGACCCTTTAATACAGTTCCTCATGTTGTGGTGACCCCCAACCATAAAATTATTTTCGTTGCTACTTCATAACTATAATTTTGCTACTGTTATGAATCGTAATGTAAATATCTGATATGCAGGATGTATTTTCATTATTAAAAATTGAACATAATTAAAGCATAGTGATTAATCACAAAAACAATATGTAATTATATATGTGTTTTCCGATGGTCTTAGGCAACCCCTGTGAAAGGGTCGTTCGACCCCCAAAGGGGTCGCGACCCACAGGTTGAGAACCGCTGGTCTAGAGGGTAGTGGGGGCCCAAGGCTTTACCAGGGAACTGACATAACTAGGTCTATATTGAGTCCCACTGCAAGCTGTCAGGGAGGGTGGATTAGAGAGGTGGGTCAGGAAACAGGAGGCAAAGGGGCCACAGTCAGTTGTCCAGGTGAGAAATGCCGGCAGCCTAAAGGGCTGCAGAGAAGCTCAGTGACTCAGTTGACTGATGGGAGATGGGGGTGAAGGAGAAGGAGGCATGTGGGGGAGGGGGAGTAACTGGGTGGGTCATGGTGTCAGTCGCCGAGATTGGGTACAGGGGTCTCCTTATGATTTCACTGTGTGATGTGGGCCAAGACACTGACTTCTGGCATCAGTGACAGCCAAACACCAGGCTATTCTAGGAAATCATGAGAACAATGATTGAAAAGCCTGTCAGCCAGCAGCCTCCCCTGCCACCACCACCCCTAAGTCTGATTGGGGCCTCTTAAACTCACCCCTGAGCTGCCACAAGGGAAGGACTGTGGCTTGGTGTCTTTGTAGGACTGCCGGTGCCAGGCACACAACACTCACACACCTCCCACATGCCATTCGCTCATGTTACACCAGTCATCCATGCACAGGCTACATGCCATATCCATGCCATCCCTCACCTGCCATGTACCAGCCACACACATCCACATGCTTGCCATCCGGTGTGCTCTGCATCACCCCCCAAATGAGAACCAGGCACCAGGTGGAGACCCCAAGGAAATCCGCAAAGCCAAGTCCCAGCCTGACTGGGACTTGGCTTTCTCATTCCCAGGCCATCTCATTCCCGGGAAGACATGCCCCCATCCTCCTACCCCATTAGCTGCTCACCTTTGCAGGTGCAACCCTCCCGGGTGATGACCTGCCGGCAGATTCCACAGGGCTTCACCTTCTTGAAGGTCTTCACCTTGAAGTGGTGAGTCTTGGGGGCCTCCAGATCCTCTGGCTGTGGGAGGAAAGGCACAGTGATCAGCCCTGGCAGCAGGCTGGGGTCCCAGGAGAGGAGTGAGGGGCCTGGGGAAGACATAGGCAAAGACTAGGGAAAGGGAGAGGCAAGAGCCCTTTCGGGTGTCATAGGCCTGAGCCTGTTTCTGGGAGGAGGTGCCCAGGGAAAGAGAAAGCTGTGGGTGGGACCCAGACTCCCAGGTGAGGTCAGCGTACTGAGGCCTAGAGGACAACTGCAGACCCCAGCAGCTGGGGACCACAGGCCCCTCCATGGTTTCTTAATCACTTTTTTTTAATTTACTTTATTAACAAAGTACGCTCATTTAAATGTATTGCTCGATACCAATTTTACACATGTATGCCCCATGGACCACACCCCAGAAGGTTCCCTCATGGCCATCCCGTTCACTATCCTCCCCCTCCCCACTCCACCCCCCAAGTAAAGACTACTGTGACTTCTATCACCAAAGATTCATTTTGACAGACTTTTAAACTTCACATGAATGGAATTATACATGTGTACTCTTACGCCTGGCCTCTTTCGCTCAGTCCTATTCTGTGAGACTCACCTGAGTGGTTGGTTACACAGAGCAGTAGCTCCTCCTTTTCATTGCTGTGTAGTACTCCATTGACTAGAGCTTATTCCTTTATCCATCTACTGTTGATAGTCCTTAACTTCTACCCATGTGCACAGAATGCCATGCCCCTCAGTTCCCTCTCACCCTCACTACCATCCCCTGCCCCAGCCCAGAAGTCTTCTTCCATCTTTATTTTTATTTTCTATTCTTTATATTAGGAAGATCTCAGTATGTTAAATATTCTATTTAAAGCTATACCACCACACACATCATATGAGAGGCAGGCTAGCAGTCCAAGCCTTCTCTATATCTGACCTACCGTGAGCTCCTGGACCAGTCAATCACCCTCGCACCAAAACCAGGGGCATCACAAGGTGGGGCACCACACCCCTCGAGCTCTGACAGTCTGTCCTTTGTAAAAACATATGGGCACACACCCTGGGAGCAAGCCCTGCACCCACGCTGCTAAGAACCACCCTCCTCCCGTTTGAGGTCCCCCGTTCAGAGGACTCCCCAGAGAAGTCATCCCTGCCTGCAGGCTCCATTCCTCTCCGAGGCACCTCACTGTGGTGTCTAACCTGGTCCATTCCCCTGCTCCAGCAGCAGGGGCCACAGAACACAGACACTGGAAGCTCCCTCCTTCCCTCTCCCAGGCACAGAGCTTCCAACACCGTCTGCACTCACGTGGACACACACAGAGACGCGGTCACAGAGCCTGCAGCTCCAGGGAGGGGGATCTGCTCTTCCAAGTCCCCTCTTGCACCCTGCCCCAGGGCCTCCCAGCTCCAGGACAGGGCTGGAGGGGGCAACCTGTCCAGAGCAAGAACGGTGACAGGCTCACACACCCAGCATGTCCAGGACTCCTATCTGAAGACGCTGTGGTGGTGAGTCCTGGGGAAAAGAGACTGAGCCATGAGAGACACAGAGAAACACAGACAAAATGAGAGAGAGACAGAAAGCCAGAGTAACAAAGAGAGAGACTGTGGAGGGGAGAAAGAGAGAGAGAGAGAAGACAAGACAAAGGCAGAGTGAACAGAGACAGAGACAAAGAGACAGACAGAGAGAAGACAGAGAAAAGCCACAGGGAGTCAGACAGAGAGGAGAAAAAAGACCAAGATAAAGGCAGAGACAAAGAAAAAGACCAACAAGCCCACACAGAGAACGTGGTAGATTAGATAGAAACACACAGAGACTATAAAGGGAACCGGAGAATCAAAGGGCACAGTCAGACAAAAGGACACAGGAGCCAGCTTGAAGGGGCCCCAAAGACTAAATCGGGGAAGATCTGAGCATCAAAATACGTAAGACAGGAATGGCTTAAATGAACCCATTCTGATATGTGAAATAATTGGATAAATGGGAAGATGAGGAACAGAGTATTTATAAGACTCAAAGCACCTCCCCACATCATACTTGTAAATTACCAAGGGGAAATGTAACTTTTCCTGGCAGACTTCACTTTAATCAAGTGATCAAAGGTACCGGCACCAGTGGTTGTGTGCCACAGGGAGACACACAGAGAATGAGCATCGCTTCTGCCACATTCCTGCCAAAGAGACACAAGCCCAAGCTAATCACAAGGGAACATCAGCCCAGCCCAAACTGAGGGACAGTCTACCAATCCACGGCTTGGACTACTCAAAAGTGACAAGGTCGTGAAAGTGGAAGAAAGACGGGGTGGGTCTCCAGACTGAAGGAGACTGAAGAGGTGCGACAGCCAAATGCAATGGCTGCTTCTGAACTGGATTCCTTCCATGCCAGAAAGGGCATCATTGGCCATCTTATCGGAGGATGAGATGGTAGTCACATATCAATGTCAGTTTCCTGACTTTGATGGCTGTGTTGGGTTAGGCAGGGGAAAGTCCTTGTAGGAACATCAGGGAAGCATTTAGGGGTGGTAGGCATCATGTCAGCAACTTACTCTCAAATAGCTCAAGGAAAAAGAAGGTCGCCCTGGCCACGCGCCAGGCAGCTCAGTCGGTTGGAATGTCGTCCTGTGCCCCAAAAAGGTTGTGGGTTTGATCCCTGGTAGAGCAACTGATCGATGTTTCTTTTCTCTCTCTCTCTCTCTCTCTCTCTCTCTCTCTCTCTCTCTCTCAAAGCATGTCCCCGGGTGAGGATTATAAAAATAAACATATCCTCAGATGAGAATTTTTTTAAAAGGGTCTTTGCATTTCATTTGCAACTTTTCTGAAGTTTGACATTGTCTCAAAATTTAAAGAGATAGGCAGATGGTGGGAGACAGACAGGAGCAGAGGCAAAGCCCGGGGAAAGGTGGGGAGCAGAGAGTGGAAGGGACAGGCATGGGTGCCAGGAGCCCAGCAGTGTCCCCTGGTGGCTGGGCCAGGCAGCAAGGCCTGGGTCTGAGATCCCAGAGAGCTGGGTTTTAGGAGTGGAGCTTCCAGCTTCTCTGGGGTGGGTGAGCGTGGGGGCAGAGCACTGCTCAGCCCTGGCCTCACTCAGTGTCCCCCTGCCACCAGGAGGGGCAGGAAGTCCCTGCATTCTGAGGTCTCACCAGCCTGTTTTCCCATCTCAGCTCCTGGCTGGCAGCCTCCGGGTGATCTCTGTCGCAGACATTCCAGGGAGAGGGCCCAGCCCAATGTCAACTGCAGCAGCCCAGGCCTGGGGTGAGAGGAGGGGCAGGGAGGGGACTTGGGGTTCCATTTAAGGCCTGTGTGGAGAGGCAGGCTTTCAGCTACAGGTCAACCAGCTCGGCCTTACTCTGGCACCTCCAAGCCCGCCCTTCCCACCCCACTAAGTCAGGCAGAACTCCCTGTTCCCAGCTTACATCCAGACTTCTCTGCCTACACCCCAAATCCAGGCCTTCCCCCAAAGCCCAGGGAAAGAGTCCTCCTCCCAAAGCCTAGCTGGGCCAGTGGAATCTCATGAAAGAGGGTCCTGGCCGCCCCGTGAACAGATGGGGAGCAGGCGGAACCTTCCATGCTGACAAGCAAACTCCGTCTTCTCTCCTGGGCCCTGGGTTTGCCTGCCCAACCCCATAAAATCTGAGTTTACAACATCTCTCCCTGCACAGGCTCAGAAAGCAGAAACAGGGTTGCAGATACACTCCCCCGCCTCCCTCACACCCCTCCCAGCAGCCCCCGACAATGGCCCAGCGCACTGCTGCCCCAGCCCCACCCTGTCCTGTTCTCCGGCTGACGGGACACTAGGATGGGAGTCTAGAGACCTGTGCTCGAGGCCAACAGCCTTGAGAAGATCAGTGGCCTTCTCTGGGCCTTGTGGTCCCAAATGAAAATGAGGGGTGGGCAGAGTAGGGGAAACAGTGGGCCAGTTTGAGATGGAGGGACAGGAAGCTGGGGGCAGGACATGCTGACGTGTACAGAGAGTGAGATGTCTAATGAGATGCCCCTTCCATGAGGGGCTGGAGTACCCTGGGGGCAGAAAGGAGACAAGCAGGGCCACCCCCGGACTGTAAGGACTCTGCCAGCGCTGGCTTCCCTGGGCACAGAAGCGGTGTCTGGTGACCTTAGTGAGTCAGCCACACAGGTCTGAAGGGCTCCAGGATGATGGAGGAGAACATCTAGGCTGGGTAAGCCTCTTATCTGCAAATACCTGAAGGGACCGTCATTATAAGGAGGCACCTCAGTGACCTGTGAAGTTACTGAAGGCAAAACAAAGCCCAGCGGGCAGAAGCCGGAAGGAGGCATGATGAGACACGGGCTGGGGAGACCGTCCCAACAATCACATGTTGAAATCCTGACAAAAAGAAAAACAGGGGTCTGGTACCTATCCTGCCCTGGCCCAGGGCTACTCTGCAGGTACAGGCAGAGGGTGTGAGTGAGCCCAGCAAGTGCAGAGCTCCGTGGCTTGTCATGGCAATGACCACCGTTTTCCTGACAAGTGGCAGACAGCCTCGCAAAGCACTCCCAGCCCCTTCTTGCTGGATTAACCCCTAAGGGGCCTGAGGAAAGGCAGGGGCAGAGGAGGCACTGCCACACCTCCCTCCAGAGCCAGAACCCAGACAAGGAAAGTGGGCCCAGCCCAGAAGTCCTCCTGCCCCATCCTCTAAGCCCAGAGCCCTGGCCCTGTGACAAGCCCACTCAGCATCAGAGGGCTTTCCTGGCCCTCAGGGGGTCCTCTCCCTCCCAGCCTCCACTCAGCCAAGCTGGCCTGCCAGAGGCACGTCCCAGCCAGAGGGGTGTGGCACATCTGGCTTGAACAGCCTTGGCAGGAGGCCTTGGCCCCAGGATGGGAAAGGCTGTTTGTTGGTTCCTCCCTGCCCACTGGGAGGAGAGCTGGGTGGGGGTGGGTGGAGGGGGTGATAACCTAGGGGTCCTTCAGCTCAGGAGCTCCTGCTTCTTCACCAAGGATCTTCCCTAGCCCTGCACTTCCCCACACCCCGGCCCTCTGTGCCCAGCACTAGGACCCCTGGATGACGTGGCAAGAGGGCAGAAGTCTGGGATCCAGTGAGCCTCATGAAAAAGAGTCCCCAAAACTCAGGCCAAGGACAGCCCTGGAGGGTCAGCTCCCCTCTCCCTGCCTCCTGGCCCCCAGCCCTCCATGTCTCATCGCCTCAGGTTGAGAGGCCAGGGCCTGGTTGGCATCAGCCATCATTTCTAGGGGGGAGACTTGGACTCACAATGGAGAGGTAGGCCTGCATCTGGGAGTCCCCTGAGCACCTCAAAAGCAAGCTACCCCCAATCCCACCTTACCTTCACATTCACACCAATGTTCCTTACCCACCCACCCCCGACACACAATCCCCCAGCCAGCTAATGTTCTGACCGGGGTGTTCTTGGTCACCCCGGGTGGAAAACTCTGAATCACTCTCAACTCCTCCCTGCCCTCCACCCTCCAATCAAACCAGTTGCCAGACTCTGTGAAATTTGCTTCCTAAACATTCTCTCTTCCCTCCTGTGCTTGTTAATTCCACTGCCTTTGCCCTCCTGGAAGCCTTGTCATTTTTGCCCAGAGCTGTTGCAACAGCCACCAGGACCCCCGATATGGGGCCCCCACACATCCTCTACGCAGCCTCTAAGGACCACAGCTCTCTGAGGTTACTGACACCACCATTCACCCCAAAATGCTCCCATACATCCAGGATACAACCTGCACTCTCTGAGCCAACAGGGGAAGCAGCTGGCCCATACCCAGCCCACTTTGCCATCTCAATCCCCCACACCCACTCTTCAACTCCCTGCCAGGCGCCACCTCTGAGCCTCTGCTCTGCTTTCCCTCTTCCCAGGATGCCCTTCCTCCCTCCTCGGCTTTTAGCTTCTAGGCATCCTTGAAGGCCTCATTCCCACTTCATCCCGCAGGAAGATCTTCCCAGGTACCCCCTCGCCTCCACCACTGTCAGAATCAACCTCCCCACCACTGTCTTCGTTTTTTGTTTCAAAAGCTAAAAGCTCCTGAAAAGATAAACTCGTATATGCCCTTCACCTGGATTCACCCGTTGTTAACATTTTGCCACTTTTGCCTGCTCTCTCTTTCTCTGTGTCTGTCCCCTGCCCCAATATAATCGTCACACTCGGGGAAATTCAACAACAGCACCATACTATCCAACATTCGGTTCTTACTCTAATTTCTCCTTTCGCCCCAACAGGACCCATTCTAGCTGGGTCTTTGTTTTGGTGTTTATTTTGGACTCGGGACCCAATCAAGATCCTGTATTACATTTAGTCGCTGGGTTTCTTTCATATGCCTTAATCCAGGACCACTATCCCCCCTTTTGACTTCTCTTTTATGACATTGATGTTTTGAAGAGTCCCCACTAACTGTGTTGCAGAATGTCCCTCAGTTTGCATTCGTCTGCTCACTTCCTCATGATTCAGGCTTAGCATCCCCAGGCATCCCTTCCTGTCCTCAGTGGCACCTTGGCGCCCCATCAAAGCCCTCCATGCAATCTGACTCACCTCTGCTCCTCCACATAGCTAGGTGACCCCGGGCAAGTTGCTTAACCCCTGTCTGCCTCACTTTACTAATCTATTAAATGGGCTAATAATAGTTACACCCATCGGTTGCTATGAGGATCAAAGGAGTCAGTGCCTGAAAAGCAGTTGGAACAGCACCTGACACATAGTAAGCATGGCCTGTGTTTCGTATTGTCATTGTTGTGTGCACACTGGACCAGCCCAGGGGTGGCCCATGTCTGCAGTACTTCTGCTCCATGTCCCCTGTGTCCCAGGACAAGTCTGAAGGAGCAGATCCAATGGAGTTGTTGCCACGTGTCCCCTTGTGTAATTACACCCTGCTCCCACTGACCTGCCCTCCCGGGAGAGAGCCCGGGGTCAGCCTTTCACCAGCTGCAGACACAGGTGCTGGCATTGCTGACTGCAGGAAAGCTCTTTGACTCTGAGCAGGCCTGGCTCTCCACAGGAGGGCAGAGGTTGGAGAGCAGCACTGAGCCCCTCCCATGGGACAGAGGAGCACGTGGAGACTTGGCAGCCCAGGATCCCATCTGGTGACCAGTTCCTGGACTGGATGGTCTCTCCCCAGCATCTTGCTCTCGCTCTCTGTCTCCCCCTTGGCTCCTTCATAAACTACGTCCCAACATTTCTGAGCCTCAAGTCCTGAGTCCCTTTTTGTGCCCAAAAATGAAATCATCCCCTGGAGGGGGAGGGCTCAGTGGGGGCACAGCCTGAGCCTCATTAACGGGCTGGTGCCGGGGAGAGGCTGGCACTGCTCCCTCGCTGACTCCTCACGACGTCCTGCCACGAGGCTGGGGAGTTGCTCTGGGACACAAGGTACACAGGAAGGCAGGGGGGAGCAAAGATTCAAATCCAGGCCTGTCGGAGGCAGGGTCCCAAGTCCCTAACCACGACAACCACCATTTCCCACAGTCTGTCAACAGCGGCCTGTTGGGGGCCTCCTGGAGAAGACCTGGCAGTTACATCTTCTGTCCAAAGGCCAGCTATTGGCCGGCTCAGCCGGCATAGCCATCCTCAGCCATTCTCACTTCCTCCTCTCGCATCACCAAGTTCTCAGCTTCATCTTTGGATCTAGTTTAAAGTTCATCTCCAAGAGGTCTCTCCTGATACCTCTGCTCTCCCCCAGGCCAGGTTAGGCCCCTCTTGGTAACACCCATCTTATCTTAACCACCAGCCTCAGCACAACACCTGCAAGCTTCTCGAAGGAAGTCAGCGCTCCATGGCCCTTTGTGAGATGGATGGACTGGTCCAGGGCTGGGTGCTTAGATGGCTGAACGGCCGGATGGCTTCTTCGTCACAGTCCTTCCCCAACACCATTCCCTATCGCTGGCTGCTCCCTAGCAGTCCCCTCCACCCAGCGCTCCAATGCCCCCAGCCCACTTCCTTCCTCTTTTCAGGAATCCGTCGGCCATGGGCTTGGGCAGGAATCCCTTTCACCACAGCTGGAAACTGGAACGAGTTGCCCTTGCCAGTCACAGAACTGCAGTGAGGGTCAAATGAAACTGTACACAGCAAGGCACAGAGAGGTTAAATAACTTCTCACACACACACACACACACACACACACACACACACACACCATTCCTAAGTGGCAGAGCCAGGATTTGGGCCTGGGCAGGCTCACTTCAGAATCTGAGCTCTGCCCACCATGCACGCTGCCTGCGCATGCCTGCCTTTCCCGGGCCTTCACGTCGCTCTTACAACCCCACCCGCACTGGTCCCACATGCCCTGCCCTGGAGTATCCCAGGATGGACAGCTGTAGATGGGAGGCAGCAGACCAGATGCTAGTTCTAACTCTACTTTACTGCATAGCCGTGCACCATATATATAATAAGAGCTGTCATTTCTCAAGCTCTTACTGTGTGAGACACTTTTCTAAATGCATGTGTACATTAGCTCACTTAAAACCCAGCATCCCTATAGGTAGATGGGGAAACTGAGGCACAGAGATGTCAACTACTTGCCTAAGCTCACACAGCTACCAAATGGCAAGGCCAGGACGAAACCCAGGTGCCACACTCTGGGCCAGCATACTTCCTCCAAACGCTGCCGAAAACCAGTGCAGCATTTCTCCCTGCCTTTGTGCCTCAAATGTCATTTTGAAAAACTTTGCAAAAAGAGGGTTTATGTTAGACTCTAGTAAGTGACATGCAGCCAGCGTGGCTCCCAACAATACGGTCAGGAGGCCCCGGATGGACATGGCCCTCTCAGGCAAATGACACTCCAGAGAGAGTGAGTTCAGGGCCAGGGGTCAGACTGGGGTCAACATGGCAGGAACTGCACCCCAAGAATCCAGGGGCTCACGAGGACCCTTCTGACAAAAATGTGTGCTTACTCCTGGGCAGGACACCAACTCCAGGAGAGAGAACACTTCATTGTCTGCAGCTGCAAGTGGCCTCAGGGAATAACGTCCAAGCTTTTGTGAGGTCCAGGAAAGTCCAGTGTCCAGCCCGAGGCCACACGGCTTGCTCAGGGCAGGGCCAGGGCTGCACTTAGCCCAGTCCTGCCTCATGGCTCTTTCAGCCCTGCCCTAATATGCTCCTTCCCGGTTCCTAAGAGCTGAGCGAGCCCCTCTGAAAGGAAGAGCCTGCAGTCCTAACGCCATCAGCGCACCAAAAACCTCAATTAATAGGCATGTAATTATTTTCTAAATAAGCCATACTTGAATATGTAATGGCAAATGGGAGCAATTGCTAGAAAATCAAGTTATGCATAATATATCCCTATGCTCCTCGGCTAATAAAGTGCTTTTTATTCCTAGAGCTTGTTAACACTATGCACTACAGATACATCACTTGGATGAAAGGTTTGCAGCTGTCCCCATTCAGGGACATGTGCACACATAGACAGACATGCATTCATACTGGGGCACAAGGCCTATCTCTTCCAGGCCATGCCTCAACTTACCTCCTGGAAGCCACAGACCCACTCAGTTCTTGGCCCCAGAACAGTTGGGCAGAGTCTCTGGGAAGTCAGGCGCCTCAGAGGTGGGGCCCTGTCCTGCAACAGCCATCCCAGGCACACCCTCCCCTCACATGAGATCTAGGATATGGGGGATCCCAGGAGCCAAACAGCGGGTTTAAGAGTAGGGCAGGGACCAGCATTTGCTGAGCACTTACTACGTGCCTGGGCACCTGGTCTTTTGACATACATTACCTCTCTCCCTACCCCAGCCATATAAGATGTGTATTTTCTCCCCATATTACAGATCAGGAAACTGAGGCTCAAGAAAGGAAATGCTTTACCCAAGGCTGCCCATCTGGTAAATGGTGGAGCTGGGATTCGAGCCTAGCCCTGTCTGGTGTCAAAGTCCACTCACTTCCCACCACCAGGTGCTTCTCAGGACAGAAACAGCCCCTGGGCAAAGTCTCCAGGACCTCCGCTCCCCCTTTCCACAATTGGTGCCATCTATATACGGCCTGCCACAAATATACACCCACTGAGGCCCGCCCAGGAGGGAGGGAGGTGGCTGGTACACTGCCTTGGGCAACTGGAGGAGAGGACAAGAACCTTGACATGGCCAGGACTGTGCCCGCATCTGTCCAGTCCACACGCCCCCAAACTCTGGCTCTCCCTGACAACGGGCATCCAGGCACAACCCCTCTGCCAGCCCACTACCCCCAGCCTCTCCCCATTCCTGTAAGAAAAGTGCCCACTAGGCTGTGCCACAGAGCTGGGGAGGGACAGAGGCTGGGATGGCACTAGGAGAGAGGGTAGGAAACGTAGCAAGTGGAGGGGCTTAGAGAAGCCCAGTGGCAGCATCCACACCACCCTGGGTTCCCGGCACCTCTCCCAGCTCTTGGGGCGGGGGGGGGGGGGGATGCCTGCCTCTCAGCAACTTCCTCCCCTTGTCTTCATTTCGCCCATGGCAACACTGAGGCTCACAAGGGCGAAGCACTTCTCCCATGACCCCTCAGCGGACGTGGCCTGTCCTCCATCCACAGTAGCACATCACCCCTGGAAGTCGAACGGCTACCCTCCACACTGCAGGGCTCCCTCATAGACCACCTCATGGAAGGGAGCCTGGCAGGCCTGGAGGGTGAACTTGGTCAAGGATCCCTTTTACAGATGTCAACACCAGCCCAGCAAAGCACTGCTGCATTCTCTGTGCAGGACACTCCAGGCACCTTCAAGCTACTAGTCAGACCCCTCCCCACACCTGAGCCCCAACTCCACCCAGACCTTTTCACGAGCTGCCCCCCCCGCCGACCTTTCCCTTCTCTGCCCAAGTACACCTGGTTGCCCAAGTCCCTTCGCCCACACTGTCCTCAGCCTGAGCTTGCCTGGCCCACAGAGGGCCCTGCCGAGGACTGGTGGGAACAGGGAATGGGGCAGGAAAGGCCACATCTGGATTCCTGGCCTGAAGCCCCCTCCCCCAAGCCAGCCATCACTCCCTCAGAAACTAACATTAACCTCGGCCAGGGATGACTTCCTCGCCCTCCTGACCCCTATGCATGCCTTCGCCAAGACAGCCCCGGAGCCCCTCTAAGGGGTCTCCAGCCCCCGCCCCCACCCCTCCTGCAGCAGTAAACCCTCTCAGCCCCACTCTGCCCCTAACTGGCCTCAAGACTTTTAACCCTCACCATGTGGCCCCAGACCCTGCCTGCCCACCGCTCAGCATCCTCGCCCCAACACATGCCTTCCTGAACCTAGGAACAAGGAGAAAGGAAGAG
>NW_005371173.1:1440072-1445351 GCF_000412655.1 Myotis brandtii
ATGGCAACAGGAGGAAGCTGAAATTAGGTCTAGAAGGGATAAAAGTGATGGAATCAGGCAGAACTCTCCCCAGCATGGCTTTTTTCATTGTCAAAGTCAGTATCTCCCTATTCCCCAGGCTCCTACCAGTGCCCCTCCTCAAACTCAGACTGAGCAACTAAAGGGGTAGCGGGAGGGGCAGGAGAGGCTCCAAAAAGAAACACACTTCCTGGTGGCTTCCTTCTTCTTATAGCTCCTGTCTCAACTGGGGGTGAGAGCAGTGGGGTGGGGGTGTACTGAGCTGTAGAACCAGAGCCTGGGCCTGTTGATGGGGAAGGACACAGGCTGAGGGACTAGTTGAGTATGTCTGTCCTTCTGCCCATAGGGGCAGAGAGACCCCACCACCCCCACTCCCCCCCCCACAACGGGCTCTCAGACGAAGGATAAGGGGGTGGGGGTCAACACCCCAGCTAAAGCAGCCAGACCTACCCAGAGCATGCAGGACAGACAGATCCACGTCATCTTCGGGGGGCCCTGGACTCGGGCCACGTCCGGGGCCTGCAAACGACACTCTTGAGCTCACAGACCCTCGAACAGGCAGAAGAAAGCTCTGAGTCCCAGGCTGCTGCTCCGCGTAGCCAGCATCTGTGGGCCTCTGGCCCTGCCTGCCTCCAGCTCCCCCTCCCTCCTCCTCCCCCCACTCCACCCCCTTGTCCCAGCCTCCTGTCTCCTCCCTCCTGTAGGCTCCACTGGTGGCGGTGGGAGGCAAAAGCCTTGTTTTGCAGGGGGTGTGAAGGAGACAGAGCAAAGGGAAAACTACTAGAGACAGCCACCCCCCCACCACCACCACCACCCGCACCCCTACCCTCAGACACACAAGTCCTGTGAGCCACGGAAGCTTCTCCTGCCTTCTGATCTGCTGCTGGCAGGGCTGGAGTCTGCTCTCCTCACTGCAGAGCCCTCCACCCCAACCACTGATGAATGGACAGACAGACGTAGGACAGCACAGTCTGCACACCCCGGGGTTCCTTGGCACTGTCCCATCTCAAAGGACACACGCAGGCCTGCCTTTGAAACACACACTCATTTGCACACACTCAGCTACAGGTCTTAACACAAGAGAAACCAAGCCTGAGACTGCCGGAGAAGGGCCCAGCCCCCAGGCTGTGCATTTCATTCCAATTTTTTTTCCTACTTCTTTTTTTCCTTCTTTCTTTTCTCCAAACATCTGTCCCAGCCCTTCCTGCCCTTCCTAAAGGGAGCCCCGCTCCAGGCTCCCGCGAGAGTCTGTTTTTCTTGACTGTACCCTGGGCCAACATTTGGTTTGCATTTCCCCACTTCCTCCTCCACCTCCCTCTTCCCCCTCCCAGGGCCCAGTTTTCACCTCCCACCACTCCACTGCCTACTTCTCCCCAGTGTCCCATGCATTGCCCACCAGCCCTCCCCTCCCCTGTACCCTTCCCTTAGCCCAGGGACAATGGTTGGGGTCTAGAGGGTGGGAAGAAAAGGGGCACAGGATCCAAATGTCTTCTCAGGGAGCTCTGCAGAGAAAGTCAACAAAATCTGCCCCGGCCCTTACTGTCTCGATCCCCATATACACATCTCAAAAAACTTTCCTGCCGGCGTTCTGGCCTGGCTGGACCAAGAGAGGGTGGGTGGAGCTGGTGAATCACCAGTTCTGCTTTTTGGAGCTTTCCAGGGGAGGACAAGAAGGCTCAGCCCCACCCCCTTCTGTAGACACACACACCAGGACACACGGTCCAACTCACATAAACACACAAAAGGCCAAAGACAGGGCCACACCCAGAGTAGGCACTCTGAGACCATTTTCTTGGACTGAGTAAGTTGGCAAGAAAGCGCTCTTGTTTGTGCTCCTATGCAGACACAGGAGAGTGCTGTACGTGCCCCAGGCCACACGTACAACAGTTACATATCCCCTGCCTCTCTCCCCCACTCACCCAGGAGCAGGCTCTGTCACTGTCTGTCAGCACCACACACAGTGCAACCCCAGGGTTCAGTCTCTACGGCCAGCCTCTCCCCTCAGGTGGACCTGCCCAGCCAGGTGTGCTGGCTCCCAGCCCACAGTCCAGCCAAGAATTCTACCTGGGATGAGAGGGAATCCCCGAGAAAGAGAGGGAAGCATTCACACTTGGTCTGGGAAAAGGCTGTGATGTGGTCATGCAGGTGGTGCCCTGCTCAAGGGACTGGCACTCTATTGCCTGGTGATGCTGAGAAGTCGGGAGACACTGAAGCAAGTCTCTCATCTGGTCCTTCCTGGCCTGAGTTAAGAGTCTTTGATCTGATAAAGGAGATAGGGTGCAGGATCAGGGTCCCTTCTCACATCTCTCCAAGTCTTTCTGCAGAGGTATGGGGCTGCCAATGGTTCTGCCCTGCTTCCCTTGCCAGAATCACAGTGCCCCTTGAGACCCCCTCCTAAGCCTGCTGGGGCTCAGCTGGCAGTTTAGCCAACACTGAAATGGACTAGTGTAGCTGGCCCCACAGCCACCTCTGGGGATGTCCACATAGAGACACTCTCACAAGCTCTCCCTCTCTGCTGGCTAGAGCAGAGGGCAAGCAGGGAGGAGCGGCCTCTGGTGGCCTCTCTGAGAGCCCTGAGCCCATCCTTGAGCCACCATCCCCAGCCCTGCCAGCCTCCTCCCTGCAGCTGTCTTGGGAGTTCTGAGAAATCACCTTGCAGCTTCCCAGAAATGCTAGAAAATGAGAGCAAAGACCAAATCACAGTAACACCAACTTGTCTGGCCTCCCACACAGCCCAAGGGGGCCCTGCGGCCCCCAGGCCAGCTCCCTCCCCAGTCCTCTCAACTGGAAGTGAAAATGGGAGTGTAAGACCCTGGGTTAGGAGTCCCCTTGAAGGAATCCTGACCCCAGAATGCCTCCACCCCTCTTTTCCAAGACTATGGAGGTCTCTCCTGTATCTTAGCCAATCATTGTTGGAAGTCGCTCCTGCTACCTAACTACCATCTTCCCTGCTGAATGTTCAACTCTGCCACCTGAGGTGTCTCTAACCATATATAATGGCCCTGTTTCAAGCTTGTTATCTATTATTTATCCTTCACAGTCTGGGGTCCCCTCCCCCGCCCACACACAGAGAAAGTGTCTTGGGCAAGGACATGTCCCGTGTTTTGCATCCCCAGAGCCTGCCATACAGCAGGTTGACATACGTAGTTGAAAAAGGAATGAATCAATCTATCAATCAATGGGTCCTAAGGAATTTTTCTACTCTGACCATCTACCATCCCCTCCCCAAACCGTTCTTCTCTTCCCCTCTGGCCCCCTTCAAAGGCCCTTGGGCCTACCTAGCCTGCACACCTTTGCACAGGCCTGTAACACCCACTCATCTTCAGCACCATCTCCCACCAACACCCCTACCCCGAGCTCTCTCAAGCTGCAAACTCTCCAGAGGCCTAAGTATCGCTCATCCTGGGGTACACATCCCTGCCTGGACCAGGGCTTTACACTCAGCAGACATCAGGTACCTGCTGGTGGGCTGGCTGGGTTTTCTGGGCTGAAATCCCAAAGGCCTCAGAACCCACCGTTACCCTGTGCCACACCACCCACTGCCCTGGCCATTTCTGCAGAAGGTTTGTGTATAATCCCACTCTCCCCTCTGCACACAGAGCCCTCCCCGCTCACCACCCACTGCCCTCCAGCCCCTGGGTCAGCAGCCAGCTGAAGAAACAGTCAGGACTGCAGGCTCTGGGGCTGGCCCTGGGCCCAGAGGCCGGCTGCGCTGAGGCAGCGGGAAGGGTGACTGAGGGCAGGAATGAAGGTGATGGCCTTGTAAGCCTTAGCCTGGCACTTCTCCCTCCTGGTCTCAGTTTCCTCACCTACAAAATGACCAAGCTGCTGGTCACTAAGGTCCCTTCCAGCTCCACCATCTGTGACGCCACAACTATCCAAGGCCAAGGCTCAGCTCCCTCCTATTCCTTCTGCCTACCATTTGACACTTGTCCATCAAAAAGTTCTTCCTGTTGTCTAGCCATCTCTTATTGTGGCATCGAGCCTTTCCTCTGTCACCACTGGTCACAGAATCTGAGTGTCACAGAACATCAGAGATAGAAAGACCTCAGGCTCAGATAGTGGTCACGGTCAGGGTAACTAGTAAAGTTCAGAGCCTTCCGGGGCCCGAAAGAAGTTACATGAGAGGAGCAGGCAAGGGGTCTTTAGGGACCTGGAGAGGGCAGGCCCAGCTAAAGGGGATGTGCACTCCTCAGGGAGAGCCACCGTGCCATCAGCTACAGAAGCCCACCCCGTCAGATCTTTTGATCTATCAAGAGAAGCCTCAAATCTATATCATCATATGAAATCTTTTCTATAAAATATGAGAGAAAAATGCAAATTTTTAAATGTTGGCGTTTTCTTTTTTTAAACCATTCTGCCTGCCAAATTAAACACGTCCTCCGCGGGGCGGGGGAGGGGGTTGTCTTTGGGGCACCACTCACCTAATCCAGCCCCCTTGTCTCACAGATGACAACACTGCAGTGGAGAGAGGGGTAGGCAGGAATTCCCAGGAAGCGTCCAGCTGCCCAGGCCAGGTCTAGCTTGGGGCGGAGGATGAGGGTAGGAGGGAACACACAGAGGTCCAACAAGGACAGGGCTGCCGCAGGGGTCAGGATGAGACCAACTGGCTCCCAAGTGACTCTAGATGTTTTTCCTAAGCACCTGCTGTCCAGTCACTGTCATGCCCTCAGCTTTCTCCTGCCAACCCTGCAGCCCACTGCCTTCCACACTGGGCTGCACGCACCAAAGCCTTCCTCCCAGCCAGCCCCAGGGGCCTCCCATCAAATAAGGGGGTGCAGAGCTGGCACTGGGGTTCCTCTCCAATGTCCAACTGCAGATATCAAAAGCACAGGACACAGGAATCTGACACCAAAGCACTCGGCAACTGTATCTATACGCTTTTGTCCCCTCAGACTCTGCCACTCTGCCCTCTGCCCTGGGAGGGAGTGGGGGGTTGGGGGGAGGGGGGGAAACTAGCCAGGCATTTAATGTGGTACTGCACATAAGCCTCCTACCGGTCCCCAATTCACAAATTCAGCAACTGAGGCGCAGAGAGGTACAGCAACTTGCTCAGAGTCACACAGCTAATAGGTGTGAGAATGGAGTCCAGGGCATCTGGCTCCACATTTTGCAGGGACCAAGAATTTCCTACTGCTCCTGTAGCAATACAGTCACCCAGGGCCTAGGAGTTACGGTCCTGTATTGTGGTGATACGTTAGCCAGCTCCCCATTCCTCATCCAAGGGCTGGTGCTGCAGCCTCAGAAAGAAATCAGCTACT
>NW_005371173.1:1445363-1447045 GCF_000412655.1 Myotis brandtii
ACAGAGGACAGTGCTGCCACATGGGTCAAGATGAAACTAACTGACTCTCCAGTGACTCTAGAAAAGCCAACAAGAAGAGAAAAACCGTAGTCCTGGCAAGACCTGGGGCCCAGGATTGAGTGAGGACAGGGTCTGGCACCTGCTGCCCACAGGTAGGCCAGGTTACTTCATCTGCTCCCCATACACACTCAGCCTCCGAGCTCTGGATACTCAGAGCCCAGCAGAGCCTCATGTACCGCTGCACAAGACACTCACTGCACAAGAGTACAGCCAGGATGTGAGTGGAGACTGAAGTCCCATCCATGCTCCTCTCATCAAGCCTGGCATGAGAAGCATCAGACCAAAGCAAGGGCCCTCACCCGAAAGCCCACCAAGGCACCCTATGGGTAGAGGAGGTCCTGCCCCTGGCCCCCATGCCCATTACTGGTGCAAGACTGAGGTCATTGTTCCTCAGTCTGGATGTTCCCTGGCAGGTAAGGCGAGGTTCCAACCAGGCCCTGTCTGAGCCTCAGTTCCCCCAGTTGACATAGGAAGGAATATCATTCACATCCCGTTCCCCTTCCTCCCCCCACCAGCATCCTGGGTCGGGGGAGTGTCTGGGCCTAATTCCAACAATTTTTAATAAAATCCTTCCCAGAGTCCGATTCAGTGATCTTGATCTCTTCCTCAGCTCTAATTTCCTGCCTGACTCGGGCCCTCAAAGGCAGGCGGAAGGCCGCTGCAGCTTCTCATCCAGGCCCTCACCGCCAACCACAGCTCAAATCCTGGCCCAGAAGGTTAGGTCGTCCTCTACCTCTGCAAATGAGGGGGGGACAGATTGCTAAGTGGCCTGGGGTACCACTGACCTGGTCCTGTGTGGCCATTTCCCGCTGCCTTTTCTCAAATCTGAAAACCCGGAGAGCGCAGCATCTGAACTCAGAGCCCACTGGAATGTGGATGGGGCTCCATCCCTGCGGCCCACAGCTGCAGCGCCTGCCTCCCAGCCAATCCTGGGGGGCGGTGCATTGTGCTAGAAGATTTCAAAGCACACTGTGGGTGCTGGCACCTTTCCCCACTGCGGAGTGGCAAAGAGGGAAACTGAGACCCAGGGGCAGTTTCTCATGGAGTGGAAGGATGCTTCCCATCCAGATGATGGGAGAAAGGGATACTGGGAGAAATCCTTCCCTCCCCATTACCCCAGATCAGGCCTGCCTGAGGTCTACAGGAGGTGATCCGCATTGAAAAGACATCATCATAATAAAGATATCCTCGACTCTTATTGAACACCTACCATGGAGTAGGCACTTTGGTAAATGCTTTAAATGCATTTAATCCTCACAGCAACCCATTCTATACCAGAGTAAACTAGGGTACAGGCAGATGCAGTAGCTTGCCAAGGTCCATAGCTAGTAAATGGTAGAGCCGGACAGACCCGCAGACTCGCGCTGCAGCTGGCACTCTTAACCGGAGAGGCACATTCAGCCCCCTCTCCCAGGACAAGGCCCCTCTGGGTCCCTAAAGGAGAGGACGGGATCAGAAGGCCAGGCCCCATTACAGGATCCCAGTCCCTCACCGAAGGCCTCCTGGAGCTCAAGGTCATGCTCTTGGGGTTCTCTCTGCCCCTCAGGGGAGAATTTGAGGTTATGTGCAGTTTTTCCAGTTCCTTACTCTTTGAGCCAGCTATGCCCCTACCTCTGCCCCCT
>NW_005371173.1:1447544-1448415 GCF_000412655.1 Myotis brandtii
TATGATCTCCTCTGCGAGGATCCCAGGGAGAAAGGTGGTCAACCAGGACACCCCACCCCGGCACTGCAGGTCCCACCAGACCCCTCCTCACCCACTACCCCAGCTACTGCCCCACCCTGGTGCCCCAGCCCCCATCTTCTTCCCGTCCAGTTCCCGGGTCCCTCTATGCTCCTGAATAGATGGGAATCCCTCCTGACACCCACAGCCCTTCAGCCCCGTTTCCATCTCACTCTGTTGGTGCCCAGCTTTCATGCTGGGTCCTCAGTGGGGACCCAGGAGCTCACCCTCCCTTTCATAGAAATGGGAAGGATGCTTAAGGCCCCCAGGTCCCCTGTCCCCAAATCTCCACCACCCTCCCACAGACCCTGTGCCATCCTTCAGACTTCAAACCCGGGAGAGGGAGGGCTGTGCGCTGGGGAAAGGCGGCCACTCCCCCTTGTGGATCCGTGCGGCGGTGGGAGCTCTCCGGAGTCCCCAAACTCTGTTGACAGCAGGCTAACAACGGTCAAGACTGGCTCTCCGCGGGAGGTGGGAGGATGATCAATGGAAGCCCAGGAGGCGGAGGGAGGAGAATGCCGTTGGGGTGGGTGGGGCAGGTGCTAGGTGAGGCGGAGAGAGCTTACCTGGCTGCGGAGGCAGAAGCAGAAGCGCAGGGGCAGGAGGCAGGAGAAGAAATACTTGCCCCATCCGATCACGCAGGAGAAGCACCAGCTCAGTCGAGTCATGTTGACGAGGGTGGGTGCCTGGGGCGCGAGGGTCAGGGGAAGAGGACTGGCTGCTGCGGGAACGGATTTGGGGGTGCGAGGCGGGTGGGCGAGGAGGTAGACAAGAGCCCTGCCCCGGGGCGTCCCGGATCCTCGGCCCGGCAGGA
>NW_005371173.1:1450234-1453859 GCF_000412655.1 Myotis brandtii
AGCGGCGGCAGCATTGTGCTCCCGCTGCAGTGAGCGTGCGTGTGTGCGTGAGTGGATTCCCTCCAGACCTCCCTCCAATTCCCATATTGCTCCCCAGAGCATAATGTGATTAACTGAAGTGGAAGCCGCTGGCTTCCACGACCGAAGCCAAAATATCCATGGACCCAGGGGTTCACATGGGGACGCTGAACACCACTGGGCCAGCTGTCCCAACTCGCTGCCAACCTCTGACCCTGCCCACACCCCACTCCTCTGCCTGGATCTCTCTCCAGCCGACTCCAGGAGAGAGGGAGCTCTGAGATCCCAAACACCCCACAGGTTGGAAGGGACCCTGCCTCAGAGGCTGGACCAGCTCAGATGAATGAGAGCTGGACAGGTCACCTCCAGCTGGACAGTCTCCTGCTCAGGGGCATGGGCTTCACTACCCTGTTCACTTTCTGTGCTGCCCGTGTCCACCATCCTTCTCCGCCTCTGCTGTGCTCAGATGATGTGAACAGAGGATGGGCCTCTCGGGAATATTGTTTGGGGTGACCGTTTTGTCACCCTGGAACTAAGGAGAGGGAAGAAGACAGAGGTGGGAAAGAGGTGCTGGGCTCTGACTGGAGGGAGAAAGAATAGACACAGAGAGAGACAAAGACAGAGAGAGACAGGCAGGAGACCCACAGACATACCACGGAGAGGTGGAGAGGCAGCCATGAGCTTTGTCCCTGGTTCTGTTGCTGCAGAGAAACTGGGAGGGCAGCCAGCCAGCCAAGCCCAGAGAGGAAAGGAGGGGTGGGGGAGCTGCCAGGGCCTCTTCTGCAGCAACAGGCCACTGGAGCACCAGCCGGGTCCCCTCCCCCACACTCCCACCCCCTATGGTCTGCACTCCTGGGCCTGGGCCTCCCTGGGCACCACCTCAGGGCCATTTTTCCTGAAATGCTGTCTCCCTGACCTCTTCCTCAGGGAGGATGGAGACACAAAGACAGCCTCGTGGGGCTGTAACCAGGGGCTCCTTCCTGAGGAGCTGAGGTTTCTCAGCCAGCTGACCCTGACCCAAGCCCGCTTTACCCTAGTCCACTCAGCCCCCCACCCCGAGACAGGGCAGTAGGCACAGCGCTTTGGGAGATATTGGGCAGAAACACAGAGAGGGAAAAGGAAGAGGACCCTGCCAGTGTATAGCTAGAGAGAGGAGAAAGACAGACAGGTTCCTCAGTCCCTAACAGTCCCTCAATAAGGGGGACCCCCCCCTCTCTCTCTCTCTCTCTCTCTCTCTCTCTCTCACACACACACACACACACACACACACACACACACGAAGGCTCTGTATGAAAACTGGTGAGGGGAGGGAGGATGCATCAGGTAAGTGGGGTAGAGTCTAGAACCTAGACCCTTATTACTTAAATTGTGGTTTGTGGATCACTAAAGTGAGCCCATCCCTAGCAGGCCCTGCCTTGTTCAGGCCCATGATCTCCAGCAAAGTGCCTGGCGCTGCTGAAGTCGTTTCCAGGCCTGAAGAGGTGGCCTTCTTCCGGTTTTTGTTTTTTGTTTTTGAAGGGGGGCTACCATCTCTATAGTCTCCCCACCCGGGCACAAGAGGAAATGGATTATGATGTGAGACTGAGAAAATGGGTTTTAATCCATAGCAAGTGGAATGAAGCTTAATGGAAAGGAATCACTTGTTGACTTTTATAAATAGAAGAAGTTCTTCAGATAGATCGGTGGAAGTGTGGCCCTGCCTAGACTAGAGAGCAGGACAAGATGACGTTCTTAAGAGAATTATTAAAGTCTTCTCAGCACTTAGGGCAGTGGTTCTCAACCTTCCTAATGCCACGACCCTTTAATACAGTTCCTCATGTTGTGGTGACCCCCAACCATAAAATTATTTTCGTTGCTACTTCATAACTGTAATTTTGCTACTGTTATGAATTGTAATGTAAATATCTGATATGCAGGATGTATTTTCATTGTTACAAATTGAATATAATTAAAGCATAGTGATTAATCACAAAAACAATATGTAATTATATATGTGTTTTCCAATGGTCTTAGGCAACCCCTGTGAAAGGGTCGTTCGACCCCCAAAGGGGTTGCGACCCACAGGTTGAGAACCGCTGACTTAGGGCATAAAGGCCCTCATCAAACATAGAAGGAAGGAAACGAGGGGGGTGGGAAGAAAGAGAAGGAAAAGATGGCTAAATCCAGCCCTTCCAACAAGCAGATCCTGTCAAAAGGGCTCAGAAGGGCAGAGAGTCCTTCATTTCCATCCAATGCCCAGCAGGAGGTGTCCTTAACCAGTGACTCCAGAGAGGAAGCAAAGAGTCAGCAGCTGATGGGGACATGAAGTCAGGCCTGTCACTGCCTGGATCTTCTGCCCAGGTTCCCCTCCCAGCCTCTGGCCCACCACACCCCACATAGCTTCATGCCAGGTGTCTCAACTCCTAAAGGTCAATGTAATCCTGTCCTCCATGTGCACAACCTTAACAGGACACAGAAGTACATCCTTGGGAGTTTGGTGTCTCATGGAAAAATCACAAGTCCTCTGTACTTTTTTTATCACTACAGGATGCACAGAACCTCCTGGAAGGTTTCAGCAAGGACCCCCTTTGCTTCCTCTTTTACCTAAACTTGTATGTTTTGTAGGGGTGGGGAGGAGTCCAATCCCAAAAGGTTGCCTCTCAATCCCTTTCTCCCTCAGAGGACTCAAGGCACCAGAAACTGCATCTGGCACCCGATAGGATGCTCGAGGACTCTCCCCTCCCTCCCGTCTCTCCTTCTAGGCCCCCTGAGCACCAGGGACAGAGATACAAGGCTCCATGGAACGGACCAGATTTGGATGCTCAGACACAGGGGACCATGTATTAGACGTCAAAACGTGGAGTAAGTGAGGGATCAGGATGAACCTGGGCAGGGCCTGCTCCATCAAATGGGCCTCATGTCAGACGCAAACTGCTCTTCAGCCCCCATGTGGGTGCCTGATAATAGCCCCCAGCTCCTCACCTCTCCCTCCCAGTGGAGCTTTTACAAAGGTGGCCACCGTCTTTAGAGGGTTAAAGGATTCTCTGGGAACTCCCTGCCCTGCCCAGGCTCCCTCAGACCCCAGGACTGTATCCCAGCTCTGCTCCGCCCCCTAGGGCCCAGCTCTTTCTTCCTTTGCCTCTTCTCCTTGGCTAGAGTCCAGGCTGGAGGCAGGCTGTGCTGTGGGCCTGGCCAGGGCTTGAAGGAAGAATTTCTTTTCCACACCCACTCTTGTTCACGTAGCCTGGGGACCCAGATGCTGAGTGCAGGCCAGGGAGGAGATACCAGAGTCTAGAGCAGATGGCGAACCTATGACACGCGTGTCAGAGGTGACACGCAAACTCATTTTTTTGGCTGATTTTTCTTTGTTAAATGGCATTTAAATATATAAAATAAATATCAAAAATATGTCTTGCCCTAACCGGTTTGGCTCAGTGGATAGAGCGTCAGCCTATGGACTCAAGGGTCCCAGGTTCGATACCAGTCAAGGGCATATACCTTGGTTGCGGGCACATCCCCAGTAGGGGGTATGCAGGAGGCAGCTGATCGATGTTTCTCTCTCATCGATGTTTCTAGCTCTTTATCCCTCTCCCTTCCTCTCTGTAAAAAAATCAATAAAATATATATA
>NW_005371173.1:1453921-1458896 GCF_000412655.1 Myotis brandtii
TGAGGAACTGTATTTAAAGGGCCAGAAGGTTGAGAACCACTGTCTAAGGCAGTGATGGCGAACCTATGACACGCTTGTCAGAGGTGACACGCGAACTCATTTTTTTTGGTTGATTTTTCTTTGTTAAATGGCATTTAAATATATAAAATAAATATCAAAAATATAAGTCTTTGTTTTACTATGGTTGCAAATATCAAAAAATTTCTATATGTGACACGGCACCAGAGTTAAGTTAGGGTTTTTCAAAATGCTGACACGCCGAGCTCAAAAGGTTCGCCATCACTGGTCTAGAGCCAGGTAGGATGGAGGCCATGCTGGCAGAGAGGGGGCTGCTCTGGGCCTTTCCCCCCAAGATTTCCCTGGGTCAGGACCGGAGGGCACTCTTTTCCCTGGAGAAACTGGAGAAGAAGAGGAAACTTCCCAGAGGCAGTCAGCGAAGGTGTCAGGGAAAACAGAGAGCAGGTCAGAGCCACAAGCCCCCTGGGGACAGGCACCGGGAGGAGGGCCCACCTGGCTCAGGGTAGGCACAGAGCTTCCTCTGTCCTGGGCCCCCAGGGCCACTGTGCCCCCGGCTGGTTTTGTCTGAGGGGGGACAAAGGAGGCTCCTGTTAGGGGAGAATGGCTTGGGCATCTGATCGGAGGCTCCGGTCTCGTTTTCACACCCAAAGAGAGATGCACAGAGGCCGCTCCCCGGGGACTCCAAGCCTTTCTCCCCCATCAGATGGGGCCAGCTCCGGAGGCCTGCCTGCTCTCCAGGCACTTTCTCACAACCGGAGTTAAGAGTTTCACCACCTCCAGCCACAGCGATTCCACCTGTGGCCCCCAAGGGGCTCTCACTTGGGTCTCACCTCCCAGGCTGGGTTCCCCAGGACCCCAGCACATTCATGAGGGATGAAATTCATCAGTTCACTCGGGGTTAAACTGCCCAACCATATACAAAGTCCAGAACTCACATGTCATACTGCCCCCGAATTTTCTCTCCTTGCAACAGAATAGGGTCCCTGCAGAGCTGGGCTCCCATCTCAGATATGTGCCAATGTCCTCCTAGTTCCCACATCCTCTGACCACCCCACTGAAGTCCTTCCTTGTCTTCCGGTCCCCAGACTCTGTGTAACAACAGCAGGTGCATTTCTTCATAGCACTTCACTATCTCTTCTTGATAGATTCGCTCACCTCCTTCCCTACCAGAATGCCAGTTCCCAGAGGACCTTGTCAGTTGTTCACAGTTGCATGAGTTACTTGGTAACTGGCTGGTTGAGTGCGTGAGTGAATGAATGAATGGAGGGAGGAAAGCCAATCCTGCTTCCAAATCCATTGGATCCCTCTACAGCCCTGTATTAGGGGACAGTAGGGAATGTCATTTTCAAGGTCCTTGAATTTTTTATACATCCCTACTCGACCCACCCCTGACGAGGGACCCCATCTCCATGTTCTGCAATAGCTCCTCAATATCCAGTACTGATCTCAGTTAAACTTGAAAAAGACCCAGCACCTTCCCCTGCTCCCCACCACAACACACACATGATTGACACATGAGGATGCTGAGGCAAAGTGACTGACTAGAAAGGGGTCACATAGCTAGAAAGTAGCAGTGCCAGAACTGGATCAAAGCCCCCATTCCTAGTTCATTGCTTTCCCACCCCACAACCTTATAGAGGGAGGAGCAGAGGAGGAAGAGAAGAAGAGGAGGGGAGAGGAAGGACAAGAAATGTTTCTCCCAAGGAGGTGATTCCGTAAGTTCTCCTTCACCACCACTAACCCAGGTCTCTGACCCTTGACAGGCAGGAAGTTCCTCCTGATACCGAACCTCTAGCCCCCCTCTCAAATTCCAGACCATTTCTTCTTAGCCTGCCTTTCCTGGGAAGGAGACCTTGGTCACTCTCTTCTGTACAATAAATGCCTTCAAACACTGGCAGCTCATTATCCAAACCCTCATCCCACCCCCACCCCCACCCCTCTCTAATCTGCAAGCTGAAAATCCTGGGTCCTCTGGGCCCCTTTCCAAAGGACTTCCATCACCACCCAGCAGCTGGTGGATAAGCGGTGGGTGGGGGAGGGGTGGGGAAAGACCTGGAATGATGGTGGTTATTGATCCATTGGAGAGCCCTAGCCTGGACTCCCTCCCAGGGCAGGCAGAGCATCTGGGGGTGGAGAAATAAGAACAAGGTTCCTGATGTCATCCTGGTCATCCCCTGCCTCTGGGGTGTTCATTGCAGGGCCCAGCATGGAGACTGCAGACCCAGGAGCTGGGCCGCTGGGTCTGAGCCCAGGCTCCTGCAATGAGATTAAAGCAGGGACTGTCTAATTGATTCTGATGGAGCTGGGAGAGGGAGTGAGATGAATGGAGAGTGCGGGAGGAGACGGAGAAAGGAGGGGGCAGGGCAGGGGACCAGGGACAGAGGAGGGCCAAGTCTGGGAAGCCCAATTGCATCATAACTAGCTAATGCAATCACAATCCCCTGCCCCTACCCATTTCCACACAGCCCCTCCCCTCCCTGGGAAACCATCCCACTGACTGGTCTTCCCCTGAACTAGATAGGGAGGGCAGCTGGGTGTGGGCAGCTCAGAAGGAGAGCTGTATTAACGTGCACACCCCCCAAGTCCTAGGAACTAAGGCACAGAAAGGCATAGATAGTGACAGGGACTGGCAGACAGCTAGAGACATCAGGAGACAGAGGCGAGTGGAGGCAGATACACACAAATAAGCAGATGTGCCCCTACCCCCCATTCTCTGCCAGATAACTTCCCCCATCACACTCACTGGCACCCCTCACCCCTCTCCAGCCAAGTCATCCTAGGAAAATGGGAGCAAGTTCAAGAAATGGGACCTGGCACTCTCCAGCTCCCCACTCAGCCCAGGACCCTCCAGAGACTGGGAAGTAAGAGAAAGCAGGTGTGAGAGGAGAGAAGAGGAACAAAACAGAAAGGCAGTGGGTGATGGGGGGTAAGGAGCCGGGGGATGAGGAGGGCTCTTCCAATAACTCAGAAAAAGGCAATGAAGGCCAGCAGAGGTGAGGGGGCGGGGAGAGGAAAATGAGTGACAGAGAGAAAGCATAGGTTGCCACCAACCAGCCAGGGAAACCGAGGCAGGAAACAAGGTGACGTGGCTGCAACCCAGGCTTCAGAAGCAGGCAGGGCCCTGTGGCTCCGAGGGACTCCCTCTGGGGCCCAGTGGCAGCCCTGTGGTCAGGAGCCAGATCTGCACCCAGGCTCTCGGGGAACTTCATTCCCAACCAGGAGGCCGGGGCTGGTCCAGGGGCCTAGAACAAGCTCCTGGGAGACCTCAAGTCCCCTGGGAAGTGAATCTCTCACCACTCCCAGAAGCCAGGAGAGCTGGCACCTCAGTGTGCCCTGGTCGGACCCTCTGTCAGACTATGTCCATAATATTCCCACAGCCCCTCAAATCAAGGCTGGGGGCTCTCCTGGGGCCTGCAGACCTCCGCTCATGCCTTTGACCTAAATGGTACACTGTGGCTTCTTGTTCCCCCTCGTCAAAGGGTCCCAGACACACCTGAGCCTGGCTTCTGGCACTTTCTATTCTCACTGTCTGGTAGCTTCGGGGCAGAGCAAGGCAGGCCCTGCCCAAGGCAGACCAGGGATAGGAGGTTCCTGATGCAGCCCCCTTGGGCAGCCCAGCCCCAGCCCAACCCCATCACGAATCCATGAGGGGTGAGGAGTCGGATCCAGAGACCAGAGGCGACACCTCTGACTAGGCTCCCAGCCCTCTGGGAGCCCCAGTGCCGTCTGGGGAATCAGTTCTGTGTTTGCCTTTCTTCCCTCCCAGCGCAGTTGAGAGCACCCCAGGATAACATGCACGACATGTCACCTCCTTTGTGCCCTCCCACAGAGAAGAAGCCAGGAACAAAGCCAGCAGAGACCAGGGTCCGAATCCTGGCCCTGACCCTTTCCAACTGAGTGACCTTGAAGAAATTATTTTCCCTATTCCCTGAAGAAATTATTTCTGAGCCTGTTTCCTCTTCTGTAAAATAGAGACAAGGATCCTAACCTTGTGGGGTAGTTGCGCAGATTAAATTAAATGTGAAAACGCCTGGCACCAGACCTGACTCATCAAGGCACCCTCAGGAGCTGCTGGGCAAATACCTCCGAACCTCAGGCCAGGAGGGGCACCCCAGGGTGGCTTGAAAAGCAAGTTCACCTGTCCCCCTGGGTCTGGTGGCTGCACACTGCCTGCCCCACCCCCACTAGACAGATGCTGCCCGCCAAAACCCTCAGCAAGAGCACCCTGTCTGGAACACACAGTTCACCCCAACATCCGGGGAATGGATACCAGGAAGAGGAGCCAGGAGTCCAGCAGGATGAAGCCAAAATAGCATTGTTAGGAGATGGAAACAGGCCAGAGGAGAGGTACAGGGGGGTGGAGGGGGGTGGGGATAGAAGCCCAGAAGAGGCTGGAACGCAAGAAGAGAGGACTTGAAAGATGCTTCTCCAGCAGAGAAGACAGAAGAGGAAGCATGTCAGTGAGTTACTGAGCTCCCACCCCACACTGAAGACAAACATGAGGAAATGAGTCATGCCTGAAGCAGGAGATCTTCAAGTTAGACAACAGGCAGAACTTCCAGTGAGGCACCACACAGCCAGAGAAGCCCCGTTTCCTCCCTGCTATTCCCCATTCTCCTCTGAACCCCAAATGAGGTTTGAGATTTGAACTTTCCATGACTCAACATAAGAACCTCAGTATTAGAAGTCCCTGCTCACTCTAGCAGGAAAATAGGCTGTCCTACTCCCCTGGTCCCCAAATCTCCAGGCTCACTTAACTCGGCACCCTCTGTATGATTTCTCTTATAGAAACCAAAACCTATTCCCACCATCTGTGGTCATCTTATATCCTAGGGGTCAGGAACCACTTCCCACCCAGACACCTGCTCCTTATCCCTCAGGAATCCCTCCTCTTCCTCACCCAGACCTGATTCTGTCCAGCATCAGCCTGGCCCCTTCCTTAAGCTTCCTACCTGGA
>NW_005371173.1:1459107-1474913 GCF_000412655.1 Myotis brandtii
TCCCCAGTAGGGGGCGTGCAGGAGGCAGCTGATCAATGATTCTCTCTCATCACTGATGTTTCTATCTCTCTCTCCCTCTCCTTTCCTCTCTGAATTCAATAAAAATATATTTTTAAAAAAGGCTGATGGAACACCATTACTGTTCCAGAAAGTTTGTAAGAAAGGACTGGGAATTGGTTAGAAGGGTGGCACATTTTGTTTAAGGGGCCCAAGGAATGAAGCAAAAATGGGCCCGGAAAAGAGGAATTGTATACAGCATACACATGCATACATGATATACATGCCCCAAACAACAAGGCGAATGTCTGGGAGGACACAGCCCAGTGCTAGGACCAGGGCAAGAAAGAATGGAAGGGGGTAGAGCTGAGCCCCCTCAGAAAGAGGAAAGCTGGTGCTAAAGGAAGTTTCTGGCCATTTTGGACCCCAAATGGCATGCAAATTGGATGCAAAAGAATATGCAAATGAGGGTTGACAGGAAATTCTTGTCTATGCCATGCTTGACTATACCATAAAAAGATGTCAGGATGGGAGCTGTCCTGGAGGTATGAACCACCCCCAGTCCTCCTCCTCAAGTCTCCCATCTCCCTGGAGGACACCCCTCTCTCCCTGCAGCCTTGGGCCCCAGGGAGGGTTGCCTCATGGGGCCTCTCCCCACCTTTGGGTCTCTTTCTAGGTCCTCAGAGCTCCTCATATCTCTGCCTCTCACACCCCTAAGTTCCTCTTCTGCAAGAGGTTGTCCCTTAGCCTCACAGAAGGGGAACCTGCCTCCCGTGGAGAGCAGCTTTCTGTTAATGAAAGAGGAAGGGAGGCGGTACAGGGAAATCAATTAATCAACAATCATGGGGCAGGGCAGGCGCCCTCTGTCCAGGTCACCCAGGGTCCCACCAGGCCTTAAAGTTTTTCTGGAAGGGAGACCACCCAGCCTCCCAGATCATTCTATTCTCTGGCCTCACAGCCCTGACTGGCTGGGAAGTGCTTCCTAATGTCTGACTTCCTGCTGTCTGCAAGCCTACTTCACACCTCACCAACCCATCAATGGCCCCAAGCCATAGCTAAGACAGTTGCTCTAGGACAGGGGTGGGCAACCCCTGGCATGCGTGCCAAACATGGCACGCCAGTAACTTTTGCTGGCACTCGAAACCCTCTCTTATAATCTTCCATTTACAATTTTTTTCTTAATATCGACTTTTTTATTTTTCAGATAAATTCAGTGTAGGTGCATCTTAGATGAAAGTAGTAGCTCATGCATATCTCTGAAGGTCACGAAATATAAACCTGATGTAAAATCTCTGTCATCAGTGATGCAGCAGCAAAAGTCCCACTGATAATATCAAATGGAGTCATAAAGTTTTCTGTCGGACTATCAGTGTACATGTATACATTAAAAAATAAATGTATTTTTCATCATCATATACTGTGTTTTTGTCGCTCGAATGAATTTTATTATTTCTTCAAGGTTCTTCACATACATACACCTTAAGAGATATCAAGTAGGCGTAACATGTTCTCAAAAAATTAGGGTTGGCACGCAGAAGAATTTTGAGTCAGAGATTTTGCTGGTTTTGGCACACACTCACAAAAAGGTTGCCCACCCCTGCTCTAGGATCAAAAGCATGGAGCAGCCCCTGCATGAGGGCACCAGAAAAGGCTGCCTCCTCCGCCCTCCTCACCGGACACAGCCTTCCTGCTGCCCATCTTGCTCTTCTGCAGGTGAGAGAGGCCTCAGCCTTAAGAAGCGAAGTGGACACTGCGGGTAATCCAAGCCCATTGAACGCACACATTGACTTTTGCTCCCTCTTGAAACCCCACTAAAACAACAGTAAAGATTTTGTTGTTGAAGGTAGGAGTGATGTTTGGCACAGCACAACCATTGCTGAAGTACTGCTGGTCCAGTGGGGCAGTAGCTACTGCGCACCCACCCTCCCAACACTTTAGCACCTCCCCTGGACCTGAAAGGTGCAATTCTCCAGCCTCCCAGCTCAGTCCCTAGGAGCTCTTGTTAAATATTTTGATTATCACCCCTGACAACAGTGTCAAAATTCTGGGAGCTGGAGAGCAGATGTCTGAATGGGAACCGTGAGCCTGAGAAAGCAGAACTGGCTGCAGGAAAAGCCAAGAAGCGGCCAGATTCTTCAACACAGACCCTTCCAAAGGATCAGATGCCTTTGGGGTGCGGGGGAATGTGAACCTAAATCCGGTAGAGCAATAAAGAAGTGGTTATGTTTCCAAATCCTGTCCTGATGCCCAGCAGGAGGCAAAGGTTTATTTTCCAGAGAGGGTAAACAACGGGCCCTGATACAGACCATTGGGCGCAGTTGAGGGAGTGAGTATTGATAGAAAAGAGGCGGGTGAGTGAGCTTTTGTTGAGTATGAGGCAGCCAGGTCAGTGCCTGCCTCCAGGCAGGAGGGTGGAAGTTTCCCTGGGATCTGACTGGGCAAGAGGAGAGACTCAAAAATACTGACAGCAGTTTCCCCAGAGCAATAGCTCTAAAGCCAGGCCTTCCGGGTCCATTTCCACCTCAGGGCAAACAATCCGCCCTTTCGTGTCCACTTGAAATATAAGCCAACACCGGCATCTAGGAAAGCCTAGCAGAGAAGCAATAGAGGCAAAGAGCGACGGGAGACAGCAGGTGGAATGGAAGGAGAAGAAAACTTCGAGATAAACAAGTACCGGTCTTCTCAGAGAGCTCAGAGAAGAAAGTGCACTCATGAAACAAGACCAGGAGGCGATTAAAGAGAAAATATTCAGAGAACACACACAAAGAAGCTCTTGGGAATTTTTAACACTGAGCCCAGCCTGAGGCCCACGCTAGGCACCCAGCCCACATCTGCCCCTTCGCCCTCTGCACTCCCTGGCAGAGGCCAGGCTCTCCTCCCCTCCCCTTAGGGCCCCAGGGTCCACGATGGGAGCAATACAGAGACCAGAGAGGAAACGAAGACCCGGACACAGGGACAGATCCAAGGGGCCAGAAAGAGACAGAGGGTCCAGGGGTTTGGGTGGAAAAGGGATGAAGATTGCCAGCTTGGTGAGCTTATGGATGGGGCCCTGGAGCCCTGTCAGCCACTGACTCCCAGAAGCCCCAAGAGACAGAAAGCCCCTTACAAGTAGGAAAGCTGATGCTCAAAAAGGTTGAGTCATTGCTCAGGGTCTAACGCAAAGGAAGTGCAGAGCTGGGGAAGAGAACTTAACCTGCATGCAACCAAACCATCTCAGTCTGGAGTGTCAGTGCTTCCAGTCCGAGAGTGGACTTGGGTTCCAGTACAGACTATCTACTCTTACCAGCTAGGAATCCCAGGTTGATCCCGGCACTCAGCACACCTCTCTCTGCCCATGTGTCAGCCACCAGCGTCAGAGAGTCCCTCCCAGACCCTCCAACCAAGCCTCTGGCTGCAGCGTGGTGGTGGGAGGCCCCAGGGCCACTGCAGAACATGTCCCCCAAACAGACCCTGAGGGGCTTGAGGGCTGGACCCTGCCTCTACCCCAGACTATCCTGAAAGCACACCAAGCACAAGTCTATTTTTAGCCAGTCCCAGTGGGCAGCCAGCCACTCAGTGTTATTCTAGACTGTGGGGTCATCAAGCTGGCCGAAGTAAAGGGGAGCATGGCTGAGGCTTAGGAAATAGCGCCTCTGGGATGAGGGGCCCCGCACAGAGGGAGGGGCAAGAACAGTGGGGCCCAGGGCACACAGTCAGGGCCCAGGGGGGCTGAGTTGAGAGCAGAAGTCAAGAAAAGGCTCAATTACTGGGTTGGCAGTGGGTGACGGGGCCTCTCTAGTCTCTCCTCAGTGGAAGGGGCAATGCCAAGGAAGGCAGATGCCAGGATGAGGACAAGGAATGGGCATGAAGAAAGCAAACTGGGAAAGTAGGGAAGGGTCAAAGGAGGGAGAGGAGAGAGGGAAACAGATAGGGAGATGGAAGGAGGGAGAGAATAAAGAAGTGGAGGTGGTGAGGGGTGACAGCACCCACTTTGGGGCCAGAGGTCCATGACGTGCCCTTCTACCATATGCACTCCCAGGCCCTATTTCCCCTCCTCAAAGGCACCAGGTCTCCTTTCTCCCTCAGGGCCTCTCAGCCTTGGTGTGGGGGCCCCAAGACTGCTCTGCATCCCTGAATCCCTTCAAGATTCCTCCCTGCCCCCGAGTTACATAGCAAATATGCCAAGTTGGGACCTGACACATGCAAGCGCACACACACACACACACACACACACACACACACACACACACGGCCTCCTGGGAAGAGATGGGACAATGGGGAAGGGCGAGGGGTGTCCCTTTGTCCCCCTGCCTGGCCTTGGTAGCTCAACTCCACACAAAGACCTTCACAAAGGGCCTCTGGCTCCCAGAGGAGGAGATAAATGGGGGAAGGAGGGGGGAGAAGGGAGACCCCCAGAGCTGGAATGCCCAGTCAGTATGGTCTGGGAAGCAAGATGAGGGCTGTTCTCACAGCCACAGAGGCCAGTGGGGGATGGGACTCGTGCTCAGGGGGCAGGGAGAAAGGCAGAGCCAGGCTGGCTTCCTGGAGTAGGCAGTCAGGGTGCCAACCTGCTGGAGGTCATTTAGAGAGAGGTAGCTGGGCTACTGTGCCCAGCCTGAACAAGGAGGCAACAGGCCTAACCCTACCCCATCCCCAAAGAGTGTGGCTGCCTCAGTGGACCCCTCACCATTCCCCACACTGCCTAGGGTCTAGCTAGAAGACGGGTGGGTGCCTTCAGGGCTGAAGGTCAGGCCAGGGTGGAGGAGGGTAGTCTCCAGAGGACTGACTAGTCAAGCAAGGCAATGCCTTCTTGCTTCAAAGGGACCTCTGATAACAAGAGAAGCCCCTCCTTTAGTGGTATTGCTGGGAGTGGGGGCACTGTCCTGCTCAGTGGAAGGAGGACAGGCAAGATGCAGGAGAAAGGTCAAGTGCACTGAGCTTGAAAGGTCAAGTGATCAAGGAATCCTAAGACCTGGCTCACGTTCCACTCTGCACTAAGTGGTGAGACTGCAAACAAGTCACCTCCCTGGCCTCGACCTTCCCATCTGTGAAATAGGGTGACAATACCTGCTCACATCATCAGTTCACATCAGGGCTGTTGTGAGCAGCGTGTGAGGCTCTTTTTAGGGAGTTTATTATCATAATTGCCAAGTGACCCCTGGCCTGTCTGCCAAGTCAGGGCTCTCCCTCATTCCTACCCCTGCTTTCTGAGAGGCACTCAGTGGTGAAGCCTTGGCCAAGCCAGCAAGTGAAGGGGTTAACCAAATGACCTCAAAGGCCCCTTCCAGGGGAAGGACACGGGTGTTTACTGGGGGCCTATTATGTGCTAGGAACTTTACACATGTTAGCCAACTGAATCCCCTCCCTAACCTTGCAAGGTAGGTGCTCTCGTTCCCATTTCCAGATGAGGAAGCTGAGGCCCACAAAGCTAGCCCAGATTTGTGACCAGATGACCCCAACCCCTGGGTCCACGCTTTTCCACCACAAGTCCTCCCTTATTCTGTTGCTATGGTGCTCTAAGCTCCTCTGTCCCCATCCTCACCCCCAGTCCCTGAACCCCAGAGCAGAGCTCTCAGAATGGCCTCCTCCCTCCTCCCCCATCTCCAGGTGACCTCAGGATTCAGGACGCCAAACTGCAGATGGTGGCAAAAGAGGGAAAGGAGGTGCCAATGCGAACAGAGTGCAGACAGCTCAAACTGTGCCGCCTGCCCACTGTGTCCCAGAGCCTGGTAGACACTGTGAAGCTGGCTCTTCCCAACAGCCTGGGCTCTATTCTCTCCATTTCACAGATGAGGAAACTGAGGCTCAGAGATACTAGTTTGCCCAGGGCACCCAGCCAGGAAACAGTAAGCAAGGACTCATCCAGCTGCCTGTCCCCAAGTCACTGCTCCCTCCACTGCATGGCTTCCTCTCTGAGCTGAAGCCCTGGGAAGGGCCATGTCAAGTCATACAGGCAGCCCAGGAGTCCAGCAGCAGAATGTGGGAGACCCACAGAGAACCTCTCCCCCTCCAGTGCTACCTCTAACACACTCACCCCCTGCTGCTTCGCTGCAATTCCATTAAGAAACAAGGGAATAAATTAGCCCTGCTTAGCATATTGAGTGGCTGGGGTTCAAGAGGCCGTCTGGATGGCTCACACAGCTCAATGCAGTCTGCCTGCCCTGCAGTAGCCAGGAGCTGGTGGCGGCAGTGGCGGGGGGACCCTGGCCAGGCCGGGCCTGGTCTGACCTCCCACAGTTGGCCTCAGCTCAGTGTCCAGAGACACTTGCTCCTACTCCAACTTCATTTCCCTAATGGTGTCGCAGCTTGGCATCTGCTCTCAACCCCTGTGCCACACTCTGGCCAGCCCCAGAAAACTCCAAGGTCACTGTCAGGGATAGTGTCAGGCTGCCCATCCTCTCCTCCCACCCCCTCACCGCCCAGTGCACTTTGAGGTGGAGGCTCTGTCCAGGGGGGAGTGGAGAGCAGCACAATGCAGTCCCTTGCATGCCCTACACTGGACTCTCACTGGCCCAGTGCGCCTTTGCCTCCATTTGCCCCACAGCGCTAAAGCACCCCCAGCAGGAAGGAAAGATGGGGGGAAAGGGACAGACAGTAGTGTCAGAGGCCAGTTGGAGTCAGCCCTCTGCCCCAAGCACAACCACTCCATCCATCAGGACTAGGGCAAAGGATATGAACTCAACAGCCATGACCCAGGCTAAAGCCAGGCCCTAAGGGGAGAGACCTGGTAGCCAGGCCAAGCAGGCCCAGGCCTGGAAGGGAGCACAACAGCCTGAGACCCAGGCTGTGGCCTCTTTCCAGATACTTGGATTATCCCCCCCGCACCCTTCAACCCCCCTCAGACCCCCAAGATAGAAGGTCCTGTTCTCTTCCATATCCCAAAGCCCTGTAGCAGCCGCAAGCACGTACCTCAGAGACCCCCTGCTGAAGGGAGCAGGACTGACAAAGGCCTCAGCTGTGCACTTTCAAAGTCATTGCTGTGCTTGCTGGGGCCATGCCTCCCGGGGCTGCTCCCCGCTCGCTCGGCGAAGTGCACGGGTGATTCTAAGGCAGCCCAGCCCTGAGAGACACCAGACTTCTCGGCCAGTTTTTGGCTCCTGGATTCCCTTTGCTGAACTCTCCTTAGAGTGCATGGGCGTCTAGGACACTTCTGTCTAATGCTCATTCCCTCCATCTCTCCTTCACTTCGGGTAAGTCTTAAGGCTCTCCCAGCCTTTCCTGGCTCCTTCCTTCCACTCGGGCATTTTCCCTAATAAAATCTCTACATATTTAATCCCATCCTGTTTCTCAGAGGATGCAGGCTAATACAATCACTCAATAACCATAACAACGGCAACAACACTTACCCCTTACTAAATGCTATTAATGTGCCCACACTGCTTTGAGTGCTTTTAAGGGAAGCGAAGGATACCAAAGAACAGAGAGGTTATGTAATATGCTCAGCAATGCACAGACCTGAAATGGCAACGCCTGAATTGAACTTGGTTTAACCCCAAAGGCTACTAGTATAACTACTGCTCCACACTGCCTCCTCTGCAAGAGAGATGCCATCATCCCTGCCTCCTGCTTTTGGGAGGGAAGAATGAGGGTGGAAAAGGGACTTGAAACTCCTGAGGAGTAAGCAACACAGACTCCCAGAAAGAAACAGAGATAGAGTGTGAGAGAGATTTAAAGAAAGAAAGGAGGAAATGAGACACAGAGGAGAGTCCGTTCTGGCCCCCAAAGGATCCTGATCCTACAAGCTTGAGCGCCTCCCTTCCCCAGGGCAGGGACAGGCTGAGCTATTGGACCAAAGGAAGCAGAAGGAGAACGGCAATGTGGCCCTAAAGCACTTTCTGACCCCACCCACTTCTTGCCATCCTTGGCCAACCACCCCCAACTCGCCCCCTCAGGCATGTGACTAGGGTGTGCCAGAGGTGCCAGCCAAGGAGCTCTGCAGCCAGGCTTCTCGCAGCACCAGGGCCCAGGAATCTTGATCCCCACCCGCCCCCTCCATTCCCCATCCTCCAACCCTTCCAGGGCAGGGCAACAGACCTAGCCTGGTCTCAGGGTCCCAACAAAGCCAGGCCTGTCCCCTGCCCAACCTCCATGGAAGTGACGTCTGGGCTGGGCAGCAGGTGAAACTGAGCCAAAGGGACATGGCAGAGAGCCAGCTGCACCTCCTCCAGGTGAGCTCTCGGCTTAACTCCTGGCCTGCCAGACCCCAGTTCTTAGGGATGCTGTTTAGGGGACGAAAGGGTTAGTGGACATAAAGTCAGGGACACGGAAGGGGAACCAGCAGCCCGGGGGCACCCCTACACACACACACACACACACACACACACATCTGGTCTGGCCACGTGAGAAAGACCCATTAGCACAGTGGTTCTCAACCTTCTGGCCCTTTAAATACAGTTCTTCATGTTGTGACCCAACCATAAAATTATTTTCGTTGCTACTTCATAACTGTAATGTTGCTACTGTTATGAATCGTAATGTAAATATCTGATATGCAGGATGGTCTTAGGCGACCCCCGTGAAAGGGTCGTTCGACCGCCAAAGGGGTCGCGACCCACAGGTTGAGAACCGCTGCATTAGCAGGCTCAAGTCACTCCACTCTCCCCATCATCCACCCTCCACCCTGTGTCAGGGATAGTTTAAAATGCAGACTCCCACCATTGGTTGACCCTCCCAGGGGCTCTCTATGGACCACATAAGTCTAAAGTGCAAACTCTTTAGCTTGGCATTCAAGGCCTTTCCCATTCCCAGCTTCTGACCAGGCCTCTGCCCTCCCACCTTATGCATCTCCCTTAGGGGACCACACACTTTGACTCCTCCGGACCTGACTAAAATGGCCTTGCATCCCCTCGGTGTCAGTGAACTCCTACTCACCTTGAAGGACCCAGTTCAAAATGTCAGCTCCTCCAGGAGGGCTTCCCAGATTGCTCCAGGCAGAACAGTCCACTCCCTGCTCTAAAACCAAATGACAGCGTGTGCAGGCCTTCCTGAACATTGTCTCAGGTTGGTGTGTTTGGGTGTCACACAGAGGGTGAGGGCTTACTGGACAAACCAAGTGTGTGTGCATGGTACATGGAGAGGATAGGAAGGTGAGAGGAAAGGTGATAGATAAGAGGATGAAGGGTGGATGGGTAAAAGAAGATGGTGGATGGATGAACAGGTGGGTAGAAAGATCGATAGGCTGAGAGGTAAGCAGACAAATAAGAACTGAGAAGCTTCTACTGGGTGCAGAACCAACATGTCACACACACCGGGGCCCACAGGACATCTGGGCTCTGGTTGCCAGAAGGCTCTGAGGATTGGGTCTAAGGGCCCACCTGGCCATTCTTGACAACTGTGGTTTCAGCTGTGGCAGGAATGTGGTGAATTGTGGTTTGGTCAGGACACCAAGGAGTTTCCGGAAAGGAGGTGCTGGCAGAAAATGCCAAGAAGAGCTGAATAGAGGCAATAGCTTGTGCTGAGGCCAGAAGATACCCCCACGGACCTCCTTGTGACTGCCATGCACTGCCAGCCCCAGCTGGTCACCAGGGTCTTATCTCCCTTCCCACTCTCTTCAAACCCTGAAAAAGGTCTTCTGTCAGTTGACCTCCTCCAACCCTGCAGACATTCCTATTTGACCTCCAACCATGCCTGAGCTTGACCCAGGGGTCTCATTGAAGCCCATCCCTACATCCCTGCCTCCCCACTGGATGCCCCGAAGGAGCTCGGGCCCAGGTGGAGGTCCAAGGCCAAGAGATGATCCTCATCTCTTGCCTGGCCTCCACCTGTGATCTCTCTCCTGCTCTGAGGTCTCTACCTGCCCCACTCTCATCATCCATCCATTCATCCGTTGGGCAGCCCTGACTGAGCATCTAGATGCTGCATGTCCATTGCTAACTAAGTTCCTGGGATACAAAGTTCACTAAAATTTGGCTCAATCCTGAAAACACTGGCTCCGAGTCTTACTGGGAAGACAGACTTGTGAACAGATAGCACCAGAGGCACCCTAACACTCCCTTCTCCTTGGCCAGAAAGGAAGTCTAAAGCTGTGACCTCTCCATCCCCTCTCCCTAGGGTGGGCTGGAGAGCCAGCTTCCTGTTCTGGACTCTAAAGCTACTCAGGCTGGGAGACGGAGGAGCTGGCCAGAAGCACCAGGGTTGGGGTGTCTGAAGGGAAAGGAGTCAACTTAGGGATCAGTCTGCAAGGGGACCTGGAACCTCAGCATCACCTGGGTCCCCTTTGCTCCCCAACACTCAGCTTCTCAGCAGATGGCAGCCTCTGCTTCCCACTCACAGGCTGCTGCCCCTCCAGGGGCTGCCTTAGCTTGCCTGCCCTTGGCACCACACTTTGCCCTTGTGCCAGGGGCCCGTGGCAAGTTCATACATCAAACAAGGAGGCAGTGGCTGGCTTCTTGCCTTTTAGGAAAGAAAGACTAGAGGGCATGGCCCTATCCCCAGCCTCACACCCTCCAATCAACCAAGGACCCAGTCCTGCCCCCAGAGAGTGGGTACAGCTGAGAGAGGTGGTCAGCTGACCCCACTCACCCCCACTCCAACATGGCCTCTAGAGCTTCTTCCTCCTTCACCCCCTACACTTCAGCTCCACATTAGGGGGGAGAGCAAGATGAGGAGAGTCACTACAAAAGGACATATTAGGGTGTTAGAGATCCTCTCCCTTTCCTTCTCCAGGATGTCTCTCAGCCCAAGATGCCTGGGGTACTCCCTGGAGAAAATGATGCCTCTGATTCTTGAGATGTTTGGGGTGAATCTACTCAACAGAAATGAGAACTCAGGGCCACCAGAGACATGCACGAAGATGTTCATAGCAGTGCTACCGCAAAAGCCTCAGACTAGAAAGAACCCAAATGCCTGTCAGTGGCAGAATTGACAAGTGAATTGTGTATCGTTACATGATGGACCACTATCCAGCAATAAGAAGGGATGATCTACCACCACACACAAGAATATGGACGGCATTCACAACCAACATGTTGAGCAAAGGAAATCAGGCACAAAATAATACATACAATGTGCTCCACTTATAGGAAGTTCTATACAACAGGCAAATCTTTGCTGGTAGAAGTCAGAGGGGAATTAGTGACTGGAAGAGAACAGGAAGGGGGCTTCTGGGTGTAGGTAATGCTCTATTTCTTGACTGATTGCTAGGTACATTGAGTACATGGCTGTACTCAGTTTATGTACTTCCTGTGTTATGAAACACTTCAGTAAACTCATATGGAGGGATGCCTGATGAAGCCTTGTCAGCTACCATCTTTGTAAGATGAGGGGAATCCTTTTTACCTCTCCCTCCCACCCCACCTCCAAGTCCTGTCCCTTCTCCCCCGAAATCAGTCTTGGCCTCACCCCGCACCGAGCCCTCCTGCTGGTGCCCCACCTCACTAACTTGAACCATCATCATCGCTCACCACATGACTGTGACCACCTGCCCCAGGTCACCCTGCTTTGCCTCTCACCCCTTCCAATCCGTACACATACCACATGGATATCAAGGCTTAGGAGGAACTGGGAACTGCCAGAGGAAGCCTTTGTCAAATGCCATAAGAGCTCCCAACTCTTCTCCATCTCAGGACCTCCAAGCGTGCTGTTCCCACTACTGAGAATGCTTGTCCTCACTAACTGCTACTTGCACTTGGGCTCCTTGCTGAAATGCCACTTCCTGCAGCTCCCAATCTAATTCCGATCCATTGGCATCTCCTATAACATCCTTTACTTCCCCTCCCTAGGACTGTTTCCAATAATGTCTGTCTTTGTGCAATCACTTGTTGACAGTTTGTTCTCTCTCTCCCACTGGATTAACACCCCCTCTGAAGGCAAGCACAGGGCTGTCTGCTTTCCTGCTCTATCCTCAGCTCCTAGCTCAGTGCCTGGCTTAGAGCAGCCGCTCAAAAATGCTTGTTGACTCAGAGACTAGATCTTACTTGTTCCCACCACAAAAAAGAAAGAATAATGTGGCGTGATAAAATTATTAGCTAATACTACTGTGGTAATCATATTGCAATATATAACTGTGTCAAATCAACATGCCCTACACTTTAAACTTATACAATGTTACATGTCAATTATCTCTCAATAAAATTAACATTTTAAAAATACATAAACTTACAATGAAATAAAGTCAATTCAAAACTAAGGTAATAAATACCCCAAAACTCAAAAGGTAAATGCTTGTTGAATAAATGAATGGCCAGGTCCAGTCTTACAGGTAGCATTTGGAGAAGGGAAAAGTTGCCTCTGGGAACAGAACTCCCACATGTCCAAGGTCAGGTTGTGGTCCTGGTCTGTCACTTATTGTGTCGCCTCAGGCCAGTCATTTCCCTCCTCTGGGCCTCAGTGTGCTCAACTGTGACATGCAGGGGTTGGAGGGATCTGGACCATGGGTAGCTTAAGGGGATGTATGACATTGTGTGTGTGTGTGTGTGTGTGTGTGTGTGTGTGTGTGTGTGTGTGTGTGTTTATACAGTGGCTGTGTATGTGTGAACATGTCCATGAGCATTTCCTGAGCAAGAACAGTCATAGCTTTCATCAGATTTTCAAATAGATCTGTGACCTCACAGGATTCACCAAGATCTTTTTTCAGTGCTGGGGAGTCTATGATTTATAGAAATAGAGAGAGGAAGGAATGCAACCACAGCAGAGGGCGTTAGATTAGACCCAGGGCTTCCATCAGGGGTGTAGGACCCCACAACAAGCAGGCAGGGGAGGCTGCAGCACCTGCCTCCTGGGGATCTCCTAACTCAACCGGTCTCTGGGCTACTGGACAGAGGCCAGATGAACTGACCCCAGGGACTGGCTTTCAGAGAGAAAAGGTAGAAGCAGCCTAGAGTCTCCCGCCCTCTGCTCCCACCACCATCCGACAAGCACCCACTTGTATTGGGACACGGCAGAGAGTGAGGAGGCGAGGCTGGCACCTGGAGATGCCCTCCAGGCCCCTTGGCGCCCAGGTCAGAGAAGGTTTGGCGGGAATGCTTAGGAGGAATGCCAAGCCCCACCTTCCCTTCTCCTGAGGCTGGCAGGCTGGCATATGTTGCCAGAGGAGGGCTCAGTGTGTATGGCAATCATAGGACCCGGAGGAGGCCACCGGAGGGATGCAGAACCACACCTCCAGGCTCCGATCATCCAGAGCAGGGGCTCAGGGGCAGGTCACAGATTCAGGACAGGCAGGAGTGGTGTGGGCAATGGGGCCTGAAAGCAGAGAGAGGGCAGTGTGGTCTGTGCACAGGACAGTCTGCTTAGGGGGAAGACTGGGGACAGCATGCAGGAGAAGAGGGCAGTAGGGCCTGGCAGGGAGGGGCTGCCCAGAGGGGAGAGAAGACGGGAAAGGCTGGGGGTAGGGACAGGTGATTTGAGCACAGCCTGTGACCCCAGGAGAGGAGCTTGGCCTGGGGAATGGGGATGGGAGGAGGGGAATGGTCTGTGGCAGGAATGGTGGCATGTTGATGGCAGGATGGCAGTGGGCGTGCCCTGGCTGGGGGCCCAGATGCCTGAGTAGCTTCTCAGCCCTGACTCCCAGGGGGGCTGAGTGCCCAAGAGATGTTTATCCTCCACAGTCCACAAGAACTTGGTAAAACACCTCCTCTAGTGAGGTGGTCGCCTGGCTACTCTCTCCTAGGTCACTGAAGTGTCCTGAGAGTTGTAAGATGAATGGGAGGTGAAGGGGGGCTGGCAAGGAAGAGAGCAGCCAGCAACAGCCCCCACCTCTGGAGCCAGAGCCAGGGGGCAGTGGGCACCGGCTGGGGCTGGATGGAGGGTGTAATCCTGCAGATAAAGAAGGGAATGAGTCATGGGTGAGAGCCAGGCTCTCTCAAGAGGCAGCTCAGAAACCAGCTCATCTGAATGCAGACAGACACTCGTCCCCATCCTTGTCCCTATGGCTGTCACACACCCACACACACTCCCCTCCCCCTCCTTCTCCCCTCTCCTTGATCACCCACCTCCAGTGCCCTGCTCCTTCCTCCATCTCAGCAGACAGCCTGTCCCTCAGCCCACCTGGCACCTCCCCCACAGCTGGCTGCATGGGAGTGGAAGAGGTAGGGAGACAGGGAATCAAGGAGACCCACCAACAGAGAAAGTAAAGTCAAGAAAGGTCTGGGGCTCTAGCTGGTTTGGCTCAGTGGATAGAGCGTCAGCCTGCTGACTGTAAGGGTCCCGGATTCGATTCCAGTCAAGGGCACATGTCCCGGTTGTGGGCTCGATCCCCGGTGTGGGGCGTGTAGGAGGCAGCCGATCAATGATTCTCCCTCATCATTGATGTTTCCATCTCTCTCTCCCTCTCTCATCCTCTCTGAAATCAATAAAAATATATTTAAAAAAAAAGAATGGTCTAAGATAGAAACAGATAAGGAAGAGGGGCTGTGAAATCACTTCCCCCTGAAAATTCGAGGCTCTAAGGAAGAAAAGGAGCCTGGATGACCTCTGGAGGGGCCCGAAAGTCCAGGGATTCTGCCACGCCACCTTCCCTGGCTGGACCCTCTGCCCCTTTGCCAGGACTGAGAAGCAGCAGTCTGGGAGGAGCAGCCAACGCCCCCCAGCCAGCACCCCCAGGCCTCATCCTGCCCCTGGGCCCCAAGCTAGGCTCAGGCCTCCAGCCACTGCAAGGGCTCAGGCAATAGCTACATCCCAGGCGTGTCCCTCACCGTGGTCTGTCACCGTGGTGATGACCCGGCCAACGCTTAGGAAGGACAGAGAGTTCTGTTTATAAGTACAGCCTTATGCCTGGCACTGCGGAGTACAACCATGAATATGCCATAATTCGTGCCCTGAGGGGCATCCAGGCAAGCGGGGCAGAGGGATCACTTTGAGACATGTGTGTGCAAGCACACACACATACACAAGCACACACACACACACACACACACACCTGGCTTCACTGGCTGCCCCGGTGAAGGGGGAGAAGGGAGCTGGGATGTAGCCACAGGTACATTTTGAGTCCCCCACACACTGTGTACCCAAGTGGAGAGATATAAGGCAGCACCATAATCCAAACCCCGCACAGCGAACAAATCTTAGAAGACTGCAGCACTCACAGCCCCGAACAGGGAGGTAGGCTAGGATTATGCCGGGAGCCTAGAGCAAGTTATACAGTCCCTAGTGACCCCAAATATCTCCCTCTCCTCCTCCTGGGAGAAACCTAGTGCCCACACCTGTACCACACCTGCTGCTTCCCAGACAGATGCCTCCTCCAGGACAAACACCAGCCTGTCACCACCCCGGGGGGTCAGTTCCCCACTCCCAAGGCTCCAGGACTTACCCAGACAGAGAATGCCGGAGTGAGGGTCCAGCTGCCCCCACCATCCTCAGGGCAGTCTTGCTCGGTGGGGTCCTCCCTGCCTCAGTAGGCCCCTCCCTCCTGGCTAGAGAGCCCGGGTCAGGGACAACAGCCACAGCTCCCAGGAGGGACACCTAGACTCCCAGACCAGCTCAGGGGAAATGAGCACTTTCAGTGCCTTTCCCCAGCCCTCCCAGCCCTGCCCCCTCGGAGGGCTCCTAAGCCCCACCTGAACTATTTGCCCTTTTAAGGGTCAGGTGCTGCATCACCCTCCTCCCAAGGGCATTAGCAATCCAGGTGAGACCTCACCTAACTCTGTGCCTTCACCTGGTCCTAATCCAACCCGTCCCCCTGGGGCAGCCTGCCCTTACTGCCCACCTCCCGACAGCTGACGGGCTCTTTCCTGGCTTGGCTCCTTACCTGTCTCAGGTGAGCTAGGCTCTGCCCACCACCCACTCCCCCCACCCATCGCCGCAGTGCCTACCTGAGGCAGGAGTCGCCTGCTCTCGGCGCGGACCAAACCCCCGGGCTCCCAGCACTGGCCCAGCGCCGGGCCCGGGGGGCTCCC
>NW_005371173.1:1475238-1478102 GCF_000412655.1 Myotis brandtii
GGGCGCGGGCGCGCTGAGTACTGGAAGGCGAGAAAGATAGCGACGGAAGAGGCAGGAAGCAGATAAGGAGAGATAATGAGGGGGAGACAGGGACGCGGGGGACAGGAAGAGGGGGACAGAGCCTCTACACCGGGCGCCCAGGTCCAGGAGGGGAGAGACAGGCGGGAGTGGCGCAGGAGAGCAGGCCAGGCGCGCGCCAGGGCTCAGGAGAGCTTCCTGGGGTTTGTGAACAATATCCTCCCGGGTGCCTGCTCCCCTGTTCTCTGCCCCCAGCGCTAGCCCTTGGGTCACCCCAGCCTAGAAAAGCGAGGACCAGGCGGTGGGAAGACCTGAGCTCAAGGAGGCAGAGCACATCCAGGGTGGAAGGGCCACAGCCCACCTGGGCAGCGCACCTGGCCCATTCCTGAAAACAGCACCTCACCAGGGGTCACTTCCCTCCTTTTAGCGCTGAGTACCAGGACTGGAAGGATGGGGGCCCCGTCGGGAGACAGAGGTAGGGAGCAGGAGAGACAGGTGATGGGGCTCTTGCCTTCCCCTCCCCACCTGCATCACACTCCAACCAAGTGGCCCTAAAAAACTGGCAGAAGATCAGCGGGGACGGCATCCCAGCCTCTTTGCGCCACCTGGTGGTGATGAGGAAGAAAGACAAAGCAAGTGGCCGTGATGAGAAGGGAAGGCAACTTGAACAGCAGCAGTTGCCGCTCCCCACCCCTGGATGAGTCCGTGTTTGGCCAGCTAATCATCCCCATTTCCACTTCTCCCCGTAGTCTTCTGCTCCTCCCCCTCGGAACAGGATTTCCCCTCGAGTGCTGGCGTGGGCCTGAGTCACCCTCCCAAGCAGCAAACTCTGAGAGCTGTAGAGGAACTATAGTCACAAGTGGCAGGCTCAGGCTGCAGCGCCCGCTCTCCTGCCTCCACCAGCCAGGCCTTCCCAGGTGAGTACAGATAGCCTCCGGGGTCTGGGGGAGGCTGGAGGAGGGAAATGATTCCAGGAGGGAGAAGCTGAGGAATCTTGATGGGTATGAGGGACAGGACAAGATGCATATAAGTGTTCATGGATTTATAATCAGTCTGGTCTGGAAGGGACTTCAGAGACCCTAAATCCAAACCCCTGGTCTACATATGGGGAAACTGAGGCCCAAGAAAGGTGTGTGATGTGCCCAAGGTCACAGTGAATTCCAGGGCCAGGATGGAGACCCATGTCCCTTGACTCCCAGTTCAGTGTTCCGTGAATGCCATCCCCCACCCACCCTCCCTCCTTACTCTCCTTTTCCCCATCCTATCCTCTCCACTGTGCCCCACTGCTTCTTCACTCTCAGCCACCCCCAAATTCCAGCAACCAACCACAGCTCGGGAGGCAAGACCCCTGGGTTTCCTATCCCATGCCCAGTCTTTGCTCCAGGCTCTCAGAATAAGCCCACTGGCCTCAGGGACCACAATATTCCTCCCTGAGCTCCAGGACCCACTGGGGGCAGGGGGGCACGCTGAGATTTAACTGGGAGAGAACAGCAGGATTAAAACCAGGTGTCCTGCTCCCCACACCCCAGTCCCAGCTCTCAGGCCTTGCCTTACTTCTGCCTCCCTCTCCTCAAAGAACACATATTTTCCGCTCAGCTGGGGCTCAGGAAAGGATGAGAATGTGTCTCAAGGATGATGACTCTCTGGTAAGGCTCCCCATGGGAAGAGGGGTGATGGTCCCTCAGCCCAGCATCCACATGGCATGAGCACTAACAGGCTCACTCACATCAAGTCAGGGCTGGGAGCACGGGCCCTGGGGGCACACAGACCTGAGTTCAAATTCTATTTTCACAACTTAGCGCTTTGTGGCATTGGGTAGAACACTTACCCTCTCTGAGCCCCCTTTTCACCTTGTCTAAAATGGAGTTGATAACCTGCTAGGATTATTGTGGGGACTGAGTGAGACAAAGATGTCAGGCACCAGGAACTGCTCCGTAAGTGGGGGCCATGCCATCACCTTCCCACATGGGCCTACAAGAAAGAGCTGGGGTTTTATTCTGCCAGTTAACTCACTGTGACCCTAGAGCAGTGATGGCAAACCTTTTGAGCTCGGCGTGTCAGCATTTTGAAAAACCCTAACTTTGGTGCCGTGTCACATATAGAAATTTTTTGATATTTGCAACCATAGAAAACAAAGATTAATATTTTTGATATTTATTTTATATATTTAAATGCCATTTAACAAAGAAAAATCAACCAAAAAAATGAGTTCGCGTGTCACCTCTGACACGCGTGTCATAGCTTCGCCATCACTGCCCTAGAGCCACCCCATTCCTTCTCTAGGCTGATTCTTCCTTCGTGTAAGGAGAGGATCAAACAGCCAAACCCAGAGGCTCCTTCCGGGGTGAACTTCCAGAGCCACAGGAATCATATCATTTTCAAATATTCATGGCAGAAGAGGGGGCTGCCCTCAAGGTCACCAGGGACCTGAAAGGTGAGTGAGTCCCGAGAGATTTTCTGGGACTGAACTGAGGGAGAAGTGAGGGATCTTGGGAGCCTCTCCCTCAGAGACCTCACTCCCTGATGTCTGATGTCCACCATCCTCCTCACAGCTGCTGTCTCTGCCATCCTCCAGGGCTACGGGGCTGGGCATCGGGTGACAGACGCCAGCGCTGAGCTGCACGGACTCTGTGGCTGCCTGGAGCGGCTGCTGCAGGTGGGGCCCTGCCCTGTCCTCCCCTCGGGTCTGCTCCCTTCCTCTCTCTCCAGGCTCAGAGAACCAGGAGGGCTTTCCCAGATACTGAGGGAGGAGCCACCCTTCCTTGTCCCCCTCAGTCAGCAAGACCTTCCTGACATCTAACCTCACTCATGTAGCCTGGGAGGGGTGGGGGGGCAGGGCTGGGGCA
>NW_005371173.1:1478320-1498717 GCF_000412655.1 Myotis brandtii
GGGGCAACCACCCTGCTCTGAAGACTACAGTGTCAGAGGCACAGATGTCCTAGAGCTGGCCCAGCTTGCTGCTGGTTAGAGCCCCAGTCATCACTAGCACTAGCTTTTACTGAGCATGTACTATGTGTCAGGCTAAGCCTTTACGTGCCCACCTTATGCAATTCTCATTCTAATCCCCTGAAGTGATTCATGACCTGCCCGTCCCCCACATCACACCCTTCCTACTTATCTGATTATGTGTGTGTGTATGTGTGTGGCGTGGGGGCGGGTATGGGTGTGAGTGCGTGAGGTTTGTGTATATGTGATATGGGTATGTGTGAGTCTCCTGCCAGCCTGCCCTCTATCTGCTGCCCTCTAGTCACACTGGCCTCCTTGATCTTCTAAAGCACACCAGGAATGCACCCACCACAGGGCCTTTGCACGTACTATTTCACCTGCCTGGAATGCTCTTCCCCCACAACTTTAGATGGTACACTTTTTTTATTTCCTTCTGATTTCAACTTGAATAGTATCTCCTCAGTAAGGCTTTCTCTAACCACCTAATCTAAATTTTTAACACACACATACCACATGCACCACATATACATACCATCACATACACACATGCGTGCACACACCACCCAATTCCTATTCCCTTTTTCTGCTTTATTTTTTCTCCTTAGCAGTCAGTACTATCTAACAGTATATATTTTCACTTTTTCAGTTTGTTCATTTTCTGTCTCCCCTTCCAAGATATAAGCCCATGAGGTCAGTTTGTTCATTGCGGCCTCCCCTGGACTTAGAACAGGTCTGGCACATAGTGAGTGCTCAGCATTTCTGGAATGAATGAATGGGAACACTGAGGTCTCAGAGAGGTCAAGCAGCTTGCTCCTGGCCACACAGCCAGTAAGGGCAGAGCCACTGAGCCGGGTCTGTCTGCACAAGCCCTTGCCCCTCTGCCATGTGCCCGCTCAGCATGCTGGGACACAGGGTGGGTTCTAGGAGGAAGCATTTCTATGACTCCTTTCCCTCCTCTTGCTCCCAGTTTGACCAGAAACAGCAGAAGAGCTTCCTGAGACCTCAGAAGGATTACTGGGATTTTCTCTGCACTGCCCTAAGGCAGCAGCGGGGGAACACAGAGCCGGCCCTCTTTGTTCACTCACAGGACAAGGTACCCAGGGCCAAGTGGCAGGCATGCTGGCCCCAGGATGATGGGGTCCTGCCACCAGGCCCTTGATGGGGATCACTTGGGGGCCAGGGGACACAGGCCTGCCAGAGGCCCTTTTCTTATCCATCCCAGCTCCACTGGCCATAGACCCCCTCGCTGGTCCTCAACTCTCATTAGTGCTATTCTCAGCACCCCTCCAGCCGCCCTTTCCTCCCATGACACCCTTTCTCATCAACCACCCCTGCCCTCTCTGTGCTGGCTGAGTTCCCCTGGCCTAACACCACCCCACTTTGCCCGCTGTGTGCTCTGCAGTTGAAGACCCCTCTGGGAAAAGGCCGTGCCTTCATCCGCTTCTGCCTTGCCCACGGACAGCTGGCCGAGTGCCTGCAGCTCTGCCTCCTGAACCCAGAGCTCACCAGGTGGGGCATGCTCCTGCTCGTACCTGAGCCCACTGTCCCTCCTTCACGAAACTTCCCCCTTCATCCCCACAAGGATGGTTTAATATCAAATGAGAGAGATGAGAGGAAAGTCAAGGAAGAAAGAGCAGATGGGAGGTTAGAAGCCCAGTCATGAATGACACTTCATCATGATACTTAGGCCTCTCACTCCCCAAGGGCCACAGCCCTGCCTGGGGAATTGTCCCATTATGGTATGCAGCAGAGGTGGATTCTCTGAGGTTGGAGGTGGCAATAGCACCAGGGCCAAAGGCCAAGGATGCTGATCACTGTGAACACAGGGAATGGTATGGCCCCTGGAGCCCTCTGGTGTGCCCTGAACTCCAGGAGGACATCCTGGACTCCCTCTATGCTCTCAACGGGGTGGCCTTCGACTTGGATCTGCAGCGGTCAGACCTGGATGAGGCCTGGCCCATGTTCTCAGAGTGAGTGGATACATGTGGAGGGAAGCTTCTTTTCATGCCTGCTGCCACAGCTACCACCCATCCCAAGCGAGTCCCAAGCCCTCAGCCTCTAGCACCATCCATTTCTCCCTCCTTTCTTGCTTTCTGAGCCCCTGAATCTCCACCTCCCTAGCCTTCAGGATAACCTAATGATGCCCCATGATGTTGCATAGAATATACTCTCTAAAGAGTTGTTGGGTGGCTGGGATAGAGTATTAGAAGGATGAATGGATGGTGGGATGGTGGATAAGTGGAGGGTGGGGATGCAGGGATGGATGAAGAGGGGAATGCGTGCACGAGGGTGGGAGGGGAGGAAGGTGGAAAGGGTGGTGGGATGAATGGGTGGTGGGAAAGATAGGATATCCTGCATCCAAGAGCCAAGACCACTTCTGGAGAGAGGACCAGGATCTCCCTGCCCCTTTTACTTTCAGGTCCCGCTGCTCTAATTCCAGCCGGACCCAAGGAAGACCCAGAAAAACCAAAGACTCCCCAAAGGAGGTGCTTCTGCCTGACCTTCACTCTGAGCTGCCTCTTCTGCATCTCTGCTGGGACCCCCCGGGTTGAGCAGTAACTGAGCCCTGTACCAACTGGACAGTCAGAGAGGCCAATGTGTGGACCTGGGGACTGGGGACCCACAGAAGCAAAGGCTCATATCCTAAGTGGTGGGGATATCGGGGAGAGAAAGGAATGGCTGACATCATCTGCAGAAGCCATTGGGGCCCAGGGGAGGAGGAGGTGCTAGAGAGGGTGACCAGAAGCTTATAGGAAACAGTCCAGGAAAACAACCTCTTCTGGAAGATTTGCAAATGTCTCAGTTCAGTTCAGGGAGCGGTTGAAGAAGAGCCAGATCACCTGGTTCAAATCCCAGCTCCAGCCCTTACTAACCAGAGTCCTCCAGCAAATTATTTGCCATGCTCGCAGGGCGATTGTGAGGATGCCTTGAGACAGACCATATGTAGCACAGAGCAAGGCTCCTGCCACATGCTCAGTAAATGGTAGTTTGCAGTTATCATCATTCCACGAGCTCGCTTTGCACCCCCACCAGCTTCCAGGCACCAGGTCCAGAAACTATGAGGACTCAGTCTCTGACCTGAAGGACTTCCAGGTCTATTCAGGGAGGCAGACCCTAAAGGAACACGCTGCAACATGACATGTGAAGCGTAGGGGTGTGCACAGGGGAACATGGGGTACAGAGAAGGCTTCTTGGCAGAGGTGACTCTTAGCAGACGATTGGTCAATCTAAGTTTCATCACAACCCTACAAGGCAGGTATGATTATTCCCATTTTGCAGACAAGAAAATATAAAGAAGTCAAGTTCGGAGGGAAAGATCAGAGGAGAGGGTTGGGAAGAACTTAGGGGAAACCAGATTCATGCAGAAGATAGAAATGAAGGAGGGAGAAGGATGTGAGCTAGCGGTGAAGGAGGAAAGGAAATTGAGAAGAGAAGAGCTGCTGCTCCCTGATCAGGTCAAAGCTGGGGCCTCGGATCAGATCACCGGATGTTAACATTCAGATTCCTGACCCTCCCCCAGATCTGTTGGATCAGCATTTCCAGTTGGAGGGCCTGGGAATCCATATATTTAGCAAGCTTGTTGCATCAGGGCTGTGGCCTTTCCCATGCACCAGCTTGGTGAATTGGTGCTGAGAAGGATGATGATGGGTTTGGGGCTTCTCTGCAGATCTCAGCTGTAAATGGAGGCCCCAAAGGAGTCCAGCCAGAGGAGGCACACACCAGCCAAGCCAGCTGTCTGCAAGATGCACCAGGGGAAGACCAGTTGGCTGGACTCCCCATGTCCCAGCAACATAGGCATCTTTCTCCCTTTTTGGAAAAGAAGAAAGAAGATCCCAGGAACCTCAGGGCCCTCCACAGCATGTGGAAACCAGAGGGGGAGGGGATAGACCAGGAGATAGGAGCACCACGGACAGGGATCTGCCTGAAATTCTCAACACCCAGCATCCAGGGGCCAAGGGAGAGGGCCAATCAGGCTCTGAAGGAGGTGGTAGGGACAGAGGGTGAGGGCCGAGGGGTTCTGCTGAGTACAGAGGGTCAAAGAACAGAGGGGACTCATGAAAGGGAAGCAGAGGGGGGTCACGACCAGGGGCTGTTGGTCTCGAGCCCCAGAGGGATGAATGAGGGCTCCATGTCACCAAACAGGCAGGAGAACAAGGAGCCTAGCATTCTGGGGGAGCCCAGAGTCCTTCAGGGCCTGGGAACAAAGGAAGGCTCCACCACAGAGAAGCCACAAGAGCAAACAGGAGTGACCAGTGTGACCAGGAAGGAGGAGCAAGCAGAGGTGGCCTTGCAGGATGTGGTCAAGGTGAGAGCAGTTGAGCTCTGTACCTGTCTGTTCTCCCCAATCTAAAGTGGCCCATAGTCAGAGGTCTTCAATGGTAGCCTGGGGATCATTCCAGCCCACAGATCAATATTTATTAGCCCATACAGGATTAGGATTATTGTTATTTGAGGATATCTTTTGAAAGCTATGCATTTTTTTTAAATATATTTTATTGATTTTTTTACAGAGAGGAAGGGAGAGAGATAGAGAGTTAGAAACATCGATGAGAGAGAAACATCGATCAGCTGCCTCCTGCACATCTCCTACTGGGGATGTGCCCGCAACCCAGGTACATGCCCTTGACCGGAATCGAACCTGGGACCTTTCAGTCCGCAGGCCGACGCTCTATCCACTGAGCCAAACCGGTTTCGGCAAGCTATGCATTTTTTAATTCACCATAGTCTCCACCTCTACCCATTGCCTCATACCGGACTCATTTTATTCATCAATACTGCGACCTTGCCCCTAAAGACATTTGCATTTGAGATACCTTTCCAATAGTTCTCCAGGGCAGTTGTTTTTCTCAGGTTTCATAGCTCTCATTCTCAGGAGGTTTCCTGCCAATATGTAAATCCTACTGTTGCAGACCTCAACTAGTTGCTCTTGTTGTAGATGGGTCTCCTGGAGGTCACCCAAGACTGTTTATAAGCCTTCCTTCAGCCTCCTCCTAAGGCCAGAGTCTTCTGGGTCCTTGAGCTTTGTAACTTCCACCCCTCAATGAAGGAAGACATGGTGGCTCCATGCTCACCCAGGGGCAGAGCCAGGCATCAGAGCTCCCAGTGTTATCCCCAGTCCTGCCTTCCACCCAAGGGTGGTCTCACATGGTCTGAAGTCTCATGGGGTCCTTTGTAAAGTCATTTTGGGCCTGGGGTCTCTGACCCTTTTTTTCAGCTCCCTTTCCCTTTCTTCTTTCCTCCCCTCCTCCAGACCCTCAGACATAGGCTGCAGAAGACCAAGGAGCAAGCCTGGCACCAGGAGCAGCTGCTGAAGGAGCAGGAGAGGGAGCTGAAGGCACTGCAGGAGCAGCTCAGCAGGTAACCTTGGCAACCACTAGCACACATGGGAGTGAGAGCCAGGAGGCTGGGGGGACAGGCGGTGCTTCATGGCTCCTACTGACATTCACGGTCAGTAAGCATCTTCTGAGCTCCTCCTGTGCACCAAGCCCTGTGAGGGCACAACTTTGGATTCTGAGGCATACAGGGCATTGTTCCTGCTCTCAAGGACTCCCACCTTCCCCTCCGATCCCTTCCCCTCCCCCTTGCCTGCCTCCTCCTTCACTGACCTCCCTGTGTAGCCCCCAGGATAGATCTATACCTCCAGTCCCTCCCTTCCCTTCCATACTCATCTTGGCCTCTTTCTGCTGCCTCTTCTGGGCCATTCCTCTCTTTGCAATCCCCTCTGCCTCCCTGCCCCACACACTCCTTGTGTTCCTCTGTCTCTCCTTTTCCTATTCCTCGTTGTACAACCTCTCTTTCACACCCTGGGTAGTCATAATCGTAACTACCTGGCACTGTGTCCTTGGCACTGTTCTAGCTGCTTCCTCATAACAGCCTTATGAGATAGGTTCTCTAAAACCCCCATTTTATAGATGAGGAACTAAAGCTCGAAAATACTATACAATTCACTCTCCTGCTATTTTAGCAGCTGCTCCTGGTGCTAAAGATTCCCATGATTCAGGCCCAAAGCGAATGCAGGGCTTTGCCCACCCAAGGGTTTTCTCTGGGGATTAAGCTGGGAGACTCCAGCCTCAGTCTGCTCCCTGCAGATTGCTGTCCTGCCACCGATCATCCCATCCATCATTGTCATTCCACAAACACTCAAAGTGCTTGTGTCAGGCCTGTTCTATGTGCCTGAAATCCTCTTGGGGGCAAAACAGACAAAATTTCCACCCTCAAGGAGCTTACATTCTAGTGGTGAGGCAGTCAGTAATAGGATAAGCAAATAAAATCCATGGAATGTCAGATTACAATAGGTTCTAAAGGGGGAGGGAATAAGTCAGGGGAGGGGAATAGGAAGTAGCGGGGTGATATTAAATAAGGTAGCATGGTCAGGGAAGGCCTCCCTGGAAAGGTGAGGTTTGGGTAAAGGCCTGAAGGAAGTGAGGCATGAGCCATTTGGATGTGTGGTCGAAGAACGTTCCAGGCAGAGGGAACAGCAAGAACAAAGGCCCTGAGGTGGGAATGAGCATAGCAGGTTCTAGGAACATCAGGGGGCCATCATGGCCCCAGTGGAATGAAGACAGAAGGGGATGTAGGGAAAGGTCAGGCAGGTAATGGGGACCAAGTTAGGGAGACCCTAGTAGGCATCAAAAAGGCCTTGACTTTAATTCAGAGTGAAATGAGAGCCACTGAGAGTTCTGATCAGGGAAGGGACAAGACATGACTATTTTAATGTTAAAAAACATGCTTATTTGCTTTTTAAAACAACTCAATGGTTTTAGTGTATTCAAAGTTTTGCATGGATCACCACAATCAATTTTAGAGCATTTTATCCCCCAAGGAAAACCCTGTATCCGTTAGCAGTCACTCTCACTTCCGCCTAACCTCCCAGCTCTAGGCAACACTAAGCTGCCTTCTGTCTATAGATGTGCCTCTTCTGGACTGACCTGTTTTTTCAAGGGCTCTGTGAAGCTAGTCTGTGGGGAAGCAAGGGTGACAGCAGGGAGACCAATGAGGAAGCTGCCTCGCCGTGCAGGGGAGGGCGATGGTGCCTGGGACTGCTCTGATCACAGTGCGGGTGTGGAAAATCTGCTGGATTCTGGACCCAGTGTAAGGTCAGGCTTCCTGAGGGATTGCATGTGAGGTCTGAGAGGAAGACAGAAGTCAGGAATTACCCCGAGTTTTCTGGCCAGGAAAGCTAGAATCACCACTGACCATCTGCTGTGCAGAGTAAGTTAGTGGGGAACATTCAGAAGTTTAATTTGGAGCATGTTAAGTTTGAGACACCTGTTAGACACCCAAGCAGAGCCTTTGAGGAGGCAATTAAGTGTGCCATTTAGGAGAGAGGCATGGGCTCAGGGTCTATTGGGAGTCATTGAAACGGGGTGGTGAGTGACAGAAGCTCCTGAGGCATCAAACTGGTAACAGGTTATCTCAGCACCAAAGAACACAAGTGATATGGGGTCCATTTGGTCAGTCAACAATATTTATTGTGCCTCTACTACTCCATGAGCGAGGGTGGGGAGATAGCAGTGAACAGAACAGGCAATGTCTGTTCTCACAGACCTGGGGAGACAGACAGTAGATCAACAAGTAGAAATACAGTGTCAGGTAGCCATAGGCGCTGTGGAGAAAAAATCTACCCAGGAAAGGAGGAAAGGGGAATGAGAGGCAGGACAGCCTTCTAGATTTAGGATCAAGAAAATCCTTCTGACATTTAAGGAGAAACCCCAACCAGGCAGATATCTGGGGAGGAATCCTCCAGGCTGGGGACCAGCAAAAGCGAAGGCCAGGAGAAGCGTGCTTGGGAACAAGCTGGCTGTGTGGCTGGAGCAGAGGACGTGCCTAGGAGTCTTTAGCAGGGGCTCTCATGGGCTTACCTAGGTTTTTAAAGGATGGCTCTAGCTCAGCGGTTCTCAACCTGTGGGTCGCGACCCCTTTGGGGGTCGAACGACCCTTTCACAGGGGTCACCTAAGACCATCGGAAAACACATATATAATTACATATTGTTTTTGTGATTAATCACTATGCTTTAATTATGTTCAATTTGTAACAATGAAAATACATCCTGCATATCAGATATTTACATTACGATTCATAACAGTAGCAAAATTACAGTTATGAGGTAGCAACGAAAATAATTTTATGGTTGGGGGTCACCACAACATGAGGAACTGTATTAAAGGGTCGCGGCATTAGGAAGGTTGAGAACCACTGCTCTAGCTATACTGTGGAGAATAGACGGAGAGTAGGCGGGGTGCAGAGCCCAGGCTAGATGTATAGGGAGGACAGCAGACCATCCCAGCAGCAGGCCCCAGAGCAGAACATCCTATAGTTCCTATGAAAACACACTTGGGCCCTGGCTGATATGGCTCAGTGGTTAGAGTGTCAGCCTGCGCACCAAAGGGTCACAGGTTTGATTCCCAGTCAAGAGCAGGTACCTGAGTTGCAGGTTTAATTCCTGCCCCTGGTCCCAGCACATGCAGAAAGCAACTAATCAATGTGTCTCTCTCACATCAATGTCTGTCTCTCTCTCATCTACTCCCTCCGCTCTCCTTTCTACCTTCCCTCCCTTTCACTCCCTTTAGAAAACAATGGAAAAAATATCCTCGGGTGAGGATTAACAAAAAAAAAAGAAAGAAAGAAAATACACTTGGAACTGAGCTATGGGACTGCCCTGGGGTCACTGGGCAAGTAAACTATCTCAGAAAAATGAAATAAGCAGCTAAGAAATGAGGAAGCCGAAGACTAGAATATTCATGAAAAGTAAAAACATGGCCCTGATCCAATACCCAAGCACAAAAACACTCTTTCTTAAGGCTGCAGGGACAGGCTTTTTGGAGTTCCAGTGGCTCTCTGTTGTCAGCTTGATGTAATGGCCCACCCAGTTTTTTTCCCTGGAGCAGGCTACATGACAGCATTTTAAAAATTAATAATTCAATTCATTGTCAAGCTTCTTCCCCCAAACACACTCAGGCCCAGGGTCGTGGACACATACATCAGCGGTCATGGGACACGTACCACCAGAGTGATGGAGTAAGGGGTGGGACCTTTATATTTCCAGTTCAGTAGATTTCTTGGAACCTTCCAGGAAGCCACTAAAGACAAAAAGAAGCAAGAATAAAGCTGAGGCGGTTCCAAGCCCAAAACTGAAACATTAATTTAAGGAAGCCATATGCTTAATATTACATTTTATAATTTAAAAGACAATGTAACATAATTTTTCAAAATATGTTAAAACCAAAAAATCACTCCATATTCTATACCACTTTCCTGCCTTCTCCAAGCACCAAAATTATTTTCAGCTGGACACAGCCTGCCCAGCCTGGGCTCCCAGATGCTCGCCTCCCCAAGAGAGCTGCCATGATTGTGGATATTTTAAAATGGAAATATTTCTATTAAAAATAGCGCCAGAGTAAGTGAAAGCTACACTGACACTCCAAGGATAAAACTGGAACTACAACTCAAATACAGAAAAAACACCGTGAAAAATCAACTGAAGACTTGCTGAGAGAACCCTGATAACCAAGGACAGAAAGTAGAGACTGGTAGGAAGGGCAAAGATGTGAAAGGGGTGGCTGGGCTCCCACAGACAGCAGTTGAAGGTTCAGTAGGGATATCTCAGCTGTGGGGGGTTCCCACTGAGAACTCTGGGATCTAAACCCAGAACTGGGCTCCCCAGCCCAGAGCACCAGAACTGAGAAAGCTGTGAAAAGCAGCAGGGTTACTATCTGCCAGCCAGAGACAGCTGGAAATGCAGGCACACTCTTAAAAGAGCCAGCACACAAAATTTTGTGTGTAGCCACTCACCTTGGGCTCTGTTAGAGGAAAGGCAGAGTGGACTGGAGCTGTGTGAGGAGAGTCCAGGGTTGGGGGCTCTGGGGTTGGAGCTTGGAGGGCAGCCACCCTGGTTTCCTGTGCTGAGTCATTCCCTCATGCTGCTGAAGACATCTTTCTCCTACAGACCTTTGCTATCCAGGTGGTTTTGGCCTAGGGGAAAAATAGTTGCCACACCCTGTTGGGAAAACTCTGGCCCTACCTTGTGGTCCATAGCCCAAGGCCAATGAAGGCTGAAAACAATCAGATTACAGATCTCTAGAGGCTTTGAATCTTTGTCTGACTCCTTCTGGGCCTGGGGCTAAGAAAAACAGACCCTGGTGCACATCTTGGAAGGACGAAGTGAACATCCAGCCCCAGCAGAGGGAGCCACAAGCTGTGGATTGCTGGTAGCCCCAAATGGGGCACTGGGGGCCAATCAGAAATAGCATCTGACATTGTCCTGCATTAGAGATTAGGAGTCATAACAGATCTACCTAATACATAGACACAAACCCAAACAGGTAGCCAAAATGGAGAGACAAAAAAACAACCCCCAATTGAAAAAACAAGAAAATACCCCAGAAGAAGAGATAAATGAAATGGAGATAAGAAATTTATCTGATATAGAGTTCAGAATAATGATGGTAAAGATGCTCAGCAGCATGAGAAAATATATAATAACTATGAAAAAAGAACAGTCAGAAATAAAGAATGACATAGCACTAATAAAGAACACATTGGAGTGAATACACAGCAGATTAGGGAAAGGTGAGGATTGGATCAGTGAATTAGAAAATAGGGTAGAAAAAAAAATCACTCAAAGAACCGAAAAGAAAAAAACAATTATAAAACAGCTTAAGGGAGCTGTGGGGCAACATGAAATATAATGATATTCACATACTAGGTGTGCCAGAGGGGAAGAAAGGGAGCAAGGATCAAGAACATGTTTGAAGGAATAATGGCAGAAAACTTCCCTAATCTGGTGAAGGAAAAAGTCATACAAATTCAGGAGGCACAGAGAGTCCCAAGCAAGAAGAACCCAAACAGGCCCATGCCCAGACACATCATATAAAATGCCAAAAATTAAAGAAAAAGAGAGAGTCTTAAAGGCAGCAAGAGAAAAGAAATTTGTTACCTACAAAGGAACTCACCTAAGGCTGTCAGCTGATTTTTCATCAGAAACTCTACAGGCCAGAGGGAATGGCATGAAGTACTCAAGGTAATGAAAAGCAAAGATCTGAAACCAAGATTACTATATGCAGCAAGGCTTTCATTCAAAATAGACAGTGAAATAAAAAGCTTCCTAGACAAAAAAAAAAAAAAAAAGGCTAAAGGGTTTTATACTACTAAACCAGCATTGCAACTGTTAAAGGGACTGCTGTAATGAGAAGAAATAGAGAAATATAGGCATACAGAATTAAAATGGCAATAAATAAGTACCTATCAATAATAACCTTAAATATAAATGGATTAAATGCTCCAATCAAAAGATATAAGGTAGCTGAATGGATACAAAAACATGACCCAATTATATGCTGTCTACAAGAGACCCACCTCAGAACAAAAGACTCACACAGAATGAGAGTGAAGGAATGGGAAAAAAATTTTCCAGACAAATGGAAATGAAAAAATAGCTAGGGTAGCAATACTCATATCTGACAAAATAGACTTCTAAATGAAGGCAACATACGAGACAACAAAGGTCATTACTTGATACTAAAGGGATCGATCCCACAAGAGGATATAACCCTGGTAAACATATATGCACCCAATATAGGAGCACCTAAATATATTTTAAAGACTTCTAGAGACTTTAAGGCAGTGGTTCTCAACCTTCCTAATGCCACGACCCTTTAATACAGTTCCTCATGTTGTGGTGACCCCTAACCATAAAATTATTTTCATTGCTACTTCATAACTGTAATTTTGCTACTGTTATGAATCGTAATGTAAATATCTGATATGCAGGATGTATTTTCATTATTACAAATTGAACATAATTAAAGCATAGTGATTAATCACAAAAACAATATGTAATTATATATGTGTTTTCCGGTGGTCTTAGGCGACCCCTGTGAAAGGGTCATTCGACCCCCAAAGGGGTCGCGACCCACAGGTTGAGAACCGCTGCTTTAAGGGAAAGATCAATAGCAATACAGTCATAGTGGGGGACTTTAACACCCTGCTGACTTCACTGGATAGGTCTTCCAGATCAATGAAACCAAGAGCTGGTTCTTTGAAAAGGTAAATAAGATTGATGAAACATTAGCCAAATTCATCAAGAAACAAAAAGAGGGGACCCAAGTAAATAAAATCAGAAATGAAAGTGGAGAAATAACAACTAAGTCCTAGGTTTGGCTCAGTGGGCAGAATGTTGGCCTGTGGATGAAAGGGTCCCAGGTTTGATTCTGGTCAAGGGCTCTTACCTTGGTTGAAGGCTCCTCCCCAGCCCAGACCCTGGTAGGGGCTCATATAGGAGGCAACCAATTAATATGTTTCTCTCACATCGATGTTTCTCTCTGTCTTTCCCTCTCTCTTTCATTCTCCCTAAAAAAATTTTAAAAATCAATGGAAAAATATCCTCGGGTAAGGATTAACAGAAAAACAAAAAAAGAAATAAGAACAGACACCACAGAAATACAAAGGATTGTAAGAAAATACTATGAACAACTATATGCCAACAAGCTGGACAATGTGGAGGAAATGAACATATTCCTAGAAAAATACAATCTCCCAAAACTGAATCAGGAAGTATTTGAAAACCTGAATAGGCCAATAACAACTGATGAAATAGAAGCAGTAATCATAAAACTCCCAGCAAACAAAAGCCCTGGTTCAAACTTCACAGGGGAGTTTTACCAAACATTCAAAGAACTAACACCTATACTCCTCAAACTATTAAAAAAAAAAAAATCCAAGAAGAAGGAACACTTCCAAGCTCTTTTTATGAGGCCAGCATTATCCTAATTCCAAAACCAGACAAAGACACTACAAAGAAAGAGAATTATAGGATAATATCCTGATAAACATAGATGCTAAAATCCTTTTGCATTAGACCTATAGTAATGGAGAATTAGCAGATTTCTGTTATCAGCCAGGGCAAGACTTGAAGCCAAAATATCCTATTTTAGAGATAAACACAAAAAAATGTTCCAAGACAGTTGTCCACAGCTTGCTCCGTGCCTTCTCTGCAAACCTCCAACCATCTGCTGGGCTCCATGCAGAGACACAGTGTGGTGATCAGTCAGCCCAACAAGGGGAACTCATGTCAAGACCATCTTTATAACTCTTTGGGTCGGAAATGAATCAGCACTAAATCTCAGCCTTATAACAGGTCCTAATCTTCCTCCATCTTAGTAAACAAGTCAGCGGACTCCATCAACTACCCTAATGAAATGGGAAGGAAACAGCTGTTGTCTTTACACAACAGTTCAAGGTGTGAGAGTCACCAGGATTTGCTGCCAGGTACAGGTGACTCATGTCAACAGGGTATTGGAAAATGCTCAGATCTCACTCTCCAAGACTCACAGAAAGCTCTGGTAGTAAATATAAATTTACCCTTAAATGCCCAAATAGCTACACAGAACTATTTTTCCAATTTCAAAGAGACTAAAGGAAACGAAGGTGACTATGTGGAAATAAAGTCAGAAGATGAGTCAGAGCTATCTCACAATCGTAGAAAGGAATCTGACCCAAAGATTGTGGATGCGGGCTTTTCTGATAATGTCAGCAGCAACAACACGTCTTACTCTTTGAATAGTCCGTGCACTCCCAAAAAGCCAGTGAGCAGCAAACTTGGGGTTTCACCCTATCTGACACCGTAGGATGATTCTGACAAACTGAATGACTATCTTTGGAGAGGCCCAGCTCCCAATCAGCAAAACATTGTCCAGAGTCTAAGGGGAAAATTCCAGTGTCTTAGGTCTAGCAGCTTTGCCTAAGGTTCTTAATAGCAGCTGCCCAAATTAACTTCCTCATATGCTCATGAATTACAGATCCTGAGGTGTGTTCTATATGTACCAAATTAAAACAACTTTGTAATTTAAAAAAATTAAATATGGAAATGCCATTTGACCCAGTGATTCCACTTCTAGTGGAATATATCCTAAAAACCAGAAACACCAATCAGAAAAAACATGTGCACCTCTATGTTCATAACAGCACAATTTACAATAGTTAAGGTCTGGAAACAGCCCAAGGGCCTATCAGCAGACGAGTAGATAAAAAAGCTGTGGTACATTTACATCATGGAATACTATATGGCAATAAAAATAGAAGGATCTCTTACCCTTTGGGACAGCATGGAGGGACCTGGAGAGTATTATGCTAAGTGAAATAAGCCAGACAGAGAAAGACAAGTATCACATGATCTCATTCATATGTGGAATCCAGTGAACAAAATAAACTGATGAACAAAATAGATCCAGAGACATAGAAGCATAGAACAGACTGCAGAACCTCAGAGGGAAGTCAGGTTTATGCATAAACCATGGACACAGACAATAGGGTGGTGAAAGCCTGGGGCAGGTAGTGGGGGCGGCTAGAAGGGGTCCATGGGGGAAAAAGGGAGACATATGTAATACTTTTAACAATAAAGATTTATTTTTTTTTAAAATATTAATAAAATGAAAATATTTTTTAAAAGAGAACAAATAGAAATGTTAGCTTGACTCCTCTAAAGGAAGACACAAGACTAGACCCTGTTTTCATTTCTCTGAAGTTGGTGAGGAGTCAGCCTATGTGTCAGTCCACACAGTGCTCAGTTTGGTGTGTGGTGTGGCGTTTGTGGAGTGTGGTATGTGTTATGTTGAGAATGTGCATGGTGTTTTGTAAGTGTATGTGGTACTAGTATGTGTGGTGAGTACATGTGATGTGTGTGGTGTGTTGTGTGTGTGTGTGCACCGTGTGGTATGTGTGCTGTGCTATCAATGTGTGTGTTGTTATGTGCTGTGTTGTAAGTGTATTTGACATATGGTGTGTGTATACGTGCAATGTGATGTGTTTGTTTATGTATAGTGGGGGGGGGTCGGTAGGTGTGGTATGTGTGTGTAGGGTGATGTGTGTATGTACAATGTGAAAAGTGTATGTATGTGTATGTATAGTGTAATGTGTATGTATAGTGTAGTGTGTGTATGTATAATGTGGGGTATGTGTATGTGTAGTGTGGTCTGTGTGTATATAGTGTAGAGGGGTGTATGTATAGGGTGGTATGTATATCTATAGTGTGTGGTGTGTGTATGTATAGTGTGGGTGTGGGGGTGTTTGTTTTGGGAGGGGTGTATGTGTAGTGTGATGTGTGTATGAATAGTGTGGGTGTGTATGTATAGTGTGTGTGTGTGTGTGTATAGTGTGGGTGTATGTATATTGTGTGGTGTGTGTATGTATCATGTGTAGTGTCGGGGGGGCGGGGAGGTGGACTTCAACTGCAGGGGGCACCACCAGTTCCTCTAGGGCTCTCTGGCAGACAGAGGCCCAGCCTAGCTCAGTCAAAGCTGAGCTTTTCTCCTTAGAACTCAGTCTTCCCTTTGTACCCAGGTGTCAGGAAGAGCGGGCCGGGCTGCAGGCAGCGCTGGAGCAGAGGCAGCAGGAGGCTGAAAGGAGGGACACCATGTATGAGAAGGAGCTTGCAGGGCAGCAGGACCTGATCCATGCCATGAAGAGGCGGGTGCTGGAACTGATTCAGTAAGTGGGGGACAGTGAACAGGGGTGCAAATTGGAAATGGTATGGGATATAGAGGCTGGGGAATGAAAATTCTGCTCCACTAACAACTACCAAGCAGGATTCTGGGCCTTTTGTATATACTAATTCATTTCCTTTTTTTTTTTTATTAGCAACGCCCTGCTATTATTACCATTTTACAAACTGAGGGTCAGAGAGGCTGACTTGGCCACCAAGGACACAGAGCATATAAACTGCATAGAGTCCTCTGACTCTAAGGCATGCCCTCCACCCCAACCCAGCCCACATATACACATACCTACTAAAGTTAGAAGAAGGAAAGGAACCCATGGGCTGAGAAGGAATTGGGAGAAGGGGCAGGTTAACCAAGAGGTAATCGCATGTCCTACATCAGCCTGCCTACTGGACTTCCTCAGATCACTGGGCCTGTGGGCCTGTCCGGGTTAGCTGTCCTAGGTTCCAAAGGCTGAGCTCACCAGAATCAATTCCAAGCCGCTAAGCTCACTGAGGGATGGAGATGTGTAAAGCCTGGTCTCTCCTCTTCGGTCTAGTGGGGAGATCATTCACAGGTGTGTCGTCCTTTACCCAGTTCAGGAAGTAAGAGACCACTACGCTCAGGTTCCATTAGAACTGGAACCCTGCAAGATCATCTAAGACTAAATCCTCTTGCACAAAATCCAAGTGATATTAAAGGTGAGAAAAGGAGAGATGAACCTGAAAAGAACAAACAAAAAATGTAAGGAGTGATCTCCTCCAAGGAACTGTCAACTGGGTGGAAGGGGTATATAAAAATTTAGCTATATATCTCACAAAAGAATTCAAGTTCTCTAACAATAAAAGGTACATTGCCCTGACTGGTTTGGCTCAGTGGATAGAGTGTCAGCCTGTGGACTCAAGGGTCCCGGGTTCGATTCCGGTCAAGGGCATGTACCTTGGTTGCGGGCACATCCCCAGTGGGGAGTGTGCAGGAGGCGGCTGATCGATGTTTCCCTCTCATCGATGTTTCTAACTCTCTATCCCTCTCCCTTTCTCTCTGTAAAAAATCAATAAAATATATTTTAAAAAAATAAAAGGTACATATAGAGCGAGATATATGATTATTAAAGGAAAATAGAAGATTTCATGGTAGAAGAAAAATATATACTCCCAAAGCGTTCAGAGTAGGATTAAAACTTAGCTCTGAGCATCTTGACAGCAGAATAAAAAAGGGAAACACAGAAAATTGCCTAAAATTCACTGGGGGCTGGCCAGTGGGAGGGACCGTGGGCCGTTGGCCAGTCAGCCCCACCCCCTAGTTAAACTCCTGGTCAAACTCCCAGTCAAGGGAACAATTTGCATATTCGTCTTTTATTATATAGGACAATGTCTCTTGCATAAGCATTTTGGGAGATATGGCCCTAAGTAAAAAGTGGGGGAAGGGAAGAGGAGCCAAGGAGGTTGACTTGTGCCTCAAGATGCTAGACCGACCACACATCATCTATTCTCCATCCTCAGATCTCACTAAAATGATTGTGAAAGAATAAAACTACCAACAGAGAAAGGTGGAGGAGCCAACCAGAGATGAGAGATTCCAGCTAATTTCCAGAAGCCAAAAAATGGATGGAGAAGCCCAGTTAGAACTTCAGGGCCCAGAGACACCAGGAACACATACGGCAGAAGGGAGATGAGGTACAGAAATCAGGGAAATTAACTGAAGAAGTGGATAGAAAGACCAATGTACACCTCCTGCTTTCTGCCTGCCTCCCCAACTGCACAACACCCAACAGTTGAGGGACTTATCTGCCAAGCAAATAATTCAAAGATCCTTATCTGGAGAAAGTTAGATGCCCCAAATAAAAGAGCAGTGTGTTCTGGCTTTTGAGAGACCCATGTGGCAGGTACCTCCCAGCCCAGTGCCTCCTAAAGGGAAGCCTGAGTCAACCACCCCAACCCATTACTTGGAGCTCCAGCAGCTTTACTGCCTCTTTTTAAATGTGAAATGGCAACCAAGCTTTCGTAAGCATTTGAGTCAGTCTAGAACATGAAGGGAGAGACAAAGATAAACAAAGAAAGTTCCATCTCCCATGAAACAAGAGGCTGTGAAAAGCGACCACCCAAAGATGAGAAACATTCTTGGAAATTAAAATATCACTGAAATTTTTCTCAATTCACTAGGATTGGAAGAGAAAGATGAGTCAATCTCTCAAAAAGTAGGATAAAAAGCATAGAGAGATGGGACATATGAGAGAAATATTTAGAGACATAAAGAATCAATCCAGGAGTTCCAATATCTTCTCCAACTGAAAGGAATTCCAGAGAGAGGGAGAGAGAGAGAGAGGAGAGAGAGAGAAAATAAAATAGAGAAGACTATCAGATAAAAATATGAGAGACTTTCCCAGTTCTAATGGACATAGATCTTAAAGATTTCATTGAGTGATCAGCACAATGAATGAAAAGGGGGGTGGGCACATCTAGATATATCATTGTGAAATTTCAGTAAAACAAAGATAGGAAGACTATCCTAAAAGACAGGCCACTTATGAAAGAAGTAGAACACAACAAATTTTAAGAATCAATGGTGTAATACTTTTAAGTTCTGAAAAAAGCTGAGTTTTGCCCTAGAATTCTATGTCCAGCTAAACTATGGAGCAAGTGGGGAAGGTGATAGAGGAAAAGACATTTTCAGACAGACAGATCACAGAAAAGTCACCTCCCACACAGCCTTTCTTAAGAAGATAATTCAGGATGTGTCCCAGAAAAACAAGGAAGCAAGCCAAGAAAGGAGAAGATGTGGAATTCAGGAGACAGTAGCTCTAGGCCAGGAGAGAACAAAAGGGAATTCCCAACATGACTAGTGGGCAGCAAGGCCGGGAAGCAGTCAGTCCAGGCTGTAGCAGAAGTATTGCAGGCCCAGGAGGAAGGTCTCAGGGGAGAAAGAGAATCAGCAAAATACCTGATATGAAGAATTGGGGTGGGCAAGAATAATTAGGCTAGTCTGGCCAGTGTGGCTCAGTGGTTGAGCATCGACCTATGAAGCCAGGAGAGCATGTTTCAATTTCTGGTCAGGGCACATGACCAGGTTGCGGGCTAGATCCCCAGTGTGGGTCATGCAGGAAGCAGTCAGTCAATGATTCTTTATCATTGATGTTTCTATATCTCTCTCCCTATCCCTTGCTCTCTGAAATCAATAAAAATATTTTTTAAATAATAATAATAATAATTAGGCTATGTTAAGGCAAGTTATGCAAGGAACAAAGAAAGGCAATTAGACACAGTGCAATATACAGATGATGTCTCATAGGATTGTTCACTAGAAGCTTATATAATTGTATTAACCAATATCACCTTAATAAATGTAATTTTGAAAAATAAAATAAAACTCTGTAAAAGAAAGGCAATTAGAAAGTCCTAGAAAAACAACAAATTCCCAAGAAGGGAAATATTATAGAACAAAACTCTGCTTGAAGCAATATGCTTACATATTGTCTAACAATATAAATACTAGTCACTGATTTTTTCACCTAAAGGCAAAGCCCCAAAAATGATTATAATTATACAACAAATATAAATGTTACCACCTAAACAATATTATAGAACAGAATTCAATAGAACTTTCTATGAAGATGGAAGTGTTCTATATTTGTCCTGCCCAATATGGTAGCTACTAATCGCATATAGTGATTGAGTACTTCAAATGTGACTGGTGTGACTGAAGAACTAAAGTTTTCATTTTATTCAATTTTAATTAACTTACATATAAATTTACAAAGCCACAGGTGGCTGGTGGCTATCCTACTGGACATTGCAGGAATAGATGACAAGTTAGGAGGTGGGAGGAAAAAGGGATGCTGGCATCATTGTATTACAGAATGGCAATCCTAAGATGCTACCTATAGTTAATAGAATGAGTGAGAAATAAATGTGTGAGACTATTCAGTAGAAGTCCAGTAGTAACCAATAGAGGAACCAAAAACAGGGATATAACTACATGGGGAGGAAGGATGAGGATTTAATGAAAATGATCATAAGCTGTCCTCTGACATCAAGGTAAGGAGCCCTATAGAAGACGTTCTCTCTAGAAAGAGCAAGAAGGAGGGATATGAGAATTGTTAATTAAATATGAAAGTACTATCAGGAGAAAGAGCTAAAAGATTTAAGTGGTTTGCCACAGAGAATGGGAAAGTGTCTATTGTCTGTGCCGTTCAATTTTTACATCATGGGCATGTATCATTCTGATAAAAATTTAAAACAACCCTCTTTCTTTCTTTCTTACGATTTTTATTGGTTTCAGAGAGGAAGGGAGAGGGAGAGATAAAAACATAAATGATGAGAGAGAATCATTGATCGGCTGCCTCCTACACACACACACACACACACACACCAACCCCGGGGATCAAGTTGCAACTCGGGCATGTGCCCTGACTGGGAATCAAACCGTGAACTCCTGGTTCATAGGTTAACACTCAACCACCGAGCCACACCAACCAGGCAAAACCACCTATCTTCTTAACACATCCTTTAAAAAAAACAAACAACAATGAAGATAGGTTTTGTGTTTTTTGGTTGTTTTTTTGGGGGGTGGGGGGACCATAAACATCTATAACTCCAAGGCAGTTTGTACCAAGTGCCAAATAAAAGATCATAGGCATTATATGCTATAGGAGTCTGGAGCAAGAAAGCCCGGGGCCCTCTACTATCAGGGAGCACTCCTCCAAGGAGGCAGGCTGTGAACAGGTTCTTCAATAGTGGGTTAAGGTTATGATGGGCCACGGGGACCTGTCACCATCCATCCAGCCTTCGAAAGACTGGAGTCTCACTCTTAGGTGTGTGAGTCTCTCACTGTCTTCATCTCTCTCTCTCTCTCTCTCTCTCTCTCTCT
>NW_005371173.1:1498739-1539719 GCF_000412655.1 Myotis brandtii
TCTCATCACAACTATGTCTCTTTCTCTCCATCTTTCTCTATATTTAAATGTCTCTCCCTCTTTGTCTGTGTCTCGGTCCCTGTCTGTCTCTGCATCTTTCTCCCTGTGTCTTTCTCCCACTGCATTTGTCTCTCTACTTCTCCATGTGTCTCTGTCTCCCTCTCCGACACCCTGACTCCCTTTCTCTCTGAGTGACTGTCTCCCTCTGTCCCTCTTTGTCTCCCTCCCCATTTCTGTGTCTGTCTTTTCACCCCACTGTTTCTCCATTTCTTTTTGTCTCTGTCTCTCGATCTGTGCCATTTCCTACTATCTTCCCCCCCCCCCCTCTACCTCTCTCTCCTCCCCCTCCATCTACCCATCAGAGAGAAGGACAACCTGTGGCAGAAGGTGCAGCAACTCTCTTCCGTGGCCCCTGGATGCTGTGTCAGCTGTAGCAAGCTCTTTGGCCGGCTGTCTCGGCGGTATCCATGCAGGTAATGGGTGGGACAGCCAGTTTCCACCAGCCCACAGTCCCCTGCCCACTCCAGGGAAGGGAGGGACATAGGAATTGGGCATCTATGAAAGGCTACTTAAAGCTGGCCACTCATATTACCCAGAACTTAGCAGAGACATGAACGAGAACAACAGAGAAAGGTCAAACAGGAAGGGCATCTGGAAGATGGAATGGTGCAAACTTTCTGAGAATAGACTGATTCATGGGCTTCTCATCTGGGAAGAGATTTCGTGTACAGTGGAAGCTGCTCCCCCGGCCTCCCTCTGGGAACACAGTGGCAGGACAAGAAGCAGGAGAGAGGGAAGTGGGCCATCAGGAGAACCTGCCATTTGGAATTAGAGGACCCTAGAGGAGTGGAGCATTGGGTCACCCTTTGGGAAAGGGGAGGCCTCCTGGGACAGAGCCAGGGCAGTTCTGCTAGGAAATGAGAGATAGACAGTTGGACTTAAAGATGCTCAAACCCCATGACCCCCTTCCCTATACACACCCATGTGCTCCCCACTCTTTCCACCTTTGCTCCCAGGCTGTGTGGAGGCCTGGTTTGCCATGCCTGCTCTCTGGATTATAAGAAGCAAGAGCGCCGCTGCCCACCCTGTGCCCAGAAAGGAGAAGCCCAGGTTGTCTAACCAAGACCCACCCAGGACTGGCCATCCATTCCACCCTCCCCTCAGCACTTTCAGGACCTATGATCTGACCAGTACTACCTTCCAGAACTTGGTGATTTAGGCAGACGGCACTTGAGGAGCCAGACTGTGGTGTGGAGAGTGGAAAGGGCCAGGCTGGCAGTCAGGAGACGGCTCAAGCCCTGCATCTCCCACTGATGAGCAGGGCGACTCAGCTCTGCAAGCTCTTCTGTAACGTGAGGAAGTCGGGCGTCATCCACTCTAAAGTCCCTTTGGCTTCAGATCATCCTTGACTAAGAATAAGACCCAATGGCCTTGACTTTCTCCTCCACACTCCCTGCTCACCCAGACTGCCCTTCACCACACTGCACTGTCTCCGGTCCTCAGGAGCTACCTGTCTGGAGTCTGCTTCGGGCTCTGTTTTTGTCCCACTTTGTTTTTAACATCTTTCCTGAGGCACTACTAACATACAACACAATTCACATAAATTGTACAATTTGATGAGTTTTTACTTTAATTTACACCCATGAAGTCACCACCATATTCAAAATAATGAATACATCCATTAGTGCCAAAGTTTTCTCCTGCCCTTTGGAATCTCTCCATCCCCCTCCCTTTGCCCCACCCCTAGATAACCACTTACCTGCCTTCACTAAAGAGAAGTTTGCATTTCCTAGAATTTTATATAAATGGAATCACATGGTCTGCCTTCTTTCGCTCAGCATAATTATTTTGAGATTCATACACATTGTTGTTCATACCCACAGTTCCTTTATTTACTGTTGAGTAGTATTCCACCGCCTGGATATAGCACCATCTGTTCACACATTTACCTGTTGCCAGACATTTGGGTTGTTTCTAATTTGAAGCTATTACAGATCAGTTTCCTATAATCATCGAATCTTTGTGTAGACATATGCCTGTATTTCTCATGGGTTAATACCTAAGAATGAAATGGTCAGGTCATATGGCAGGTATATGTTTAAGAAACTGCTGAGTTATTTCCCATAAAGATTATATGTTGTACCATCCCACCAGCAGGGTGTGGGCGTCCCAGCTGCTCCCCAGGGCATTTGGTTTGGGGGGCAGGAGAAGAGACACAGACATGGAACTTGGGCCTCTCTGTTCTTCCCTTCCAACCACTGTGGTGAAGTAAACAGTTCCAAGTTGTGAGGCTAGAGGGAGGGGCTAAGTCCAGGTGACTCTGTGCAGTGCTCACTCACTAGACTTTAATAAAGACAGTTAAGGATTCGTGTAGCTCTGTGGTACAAGTTATATCCTCTGACTGTCCAAGAAGTCTTACACAACTCGTTTCATTCACTGGGCACCCATTTGTGGTGTTTCCGAAAATACTGTTTCTGAAGAACCATGGACCCCACTCTATAACAGAGCAGACTCTCTTGCCCCGAGCAGGCATGCAGGCTGTCCCCTGCCTCACAGGACTGCCACAGCCTCTGCAGCAGTTGGGCAACTCTGTGGCTCTGACCAGAGCCTGTGGGCCACCTCTTGGGGTCAGGGCCACCTAGAGTTGCATCCCATTACCATCTTGTGGAGCAACAGTTTTGCAACAGCAGTTCCTGCCCTGGAGAGCTGATGAGAACTTCTCCTTAGCAGAGTCACCAACAAGGTGGGCGGGGGAGGGTCAGGGAATGGAGGGAGGGAAGGGTTGAGGCGGGCAGAGCTGGAACTCCCAGAGCAATTAGGTCAAAAGAATCAGCATGCCTTCCTAGAGGTCACACTTGCTCAGATACTTCTATTAGAGCATGGAGTTCAGACCTGCCTGGTGAACTAATGGGGTAGAGAAGACCTAGCAGAAAAGCCTAAGTTCAAAGCAGAAGCAAGATGCTCCTGGATGAGAACTCATCAGGAGGAAATTAGGGGCCAAGAATGGGAGAAAAGTCCCCCTGGTTGAGAGTGATGGAGGGCAATGCTGGGAACCAGCCTCTAGCTTAACACTACTCCCCAGAGGGTCCCCTGTGTCACAGGCTGGGGGTGCCCCGGGTGACAATTATTTCTTTAACTAGAAGTGTGGTGCAAGAAATTTGTGCACTCAGGGCGGGGAGGGGGGCATCCTTCAGCCCGATCTGCACCCTCTCGCATTCTGGGAGCCCTCAGGGGATGTCCAACTGATGGCTTAGGCCCACTCCCTGTGAGCCTGGCTTTTGGTTGAGCAGCGCTCCCCCAGTGGGAGCGCGCTGACCACCAGGGGGCAGCTCCTGCATTAAGTGTCTTCCCCCTGGTGGTCAGTGTGTGTCATAGCGACCGGTCGTTCTGCCATTTGGTCGATTTGCATATTAGCCTTTTATTATATAGGATTGGATGTCACTCAGAAGTTCCAACATACATCAGTTTCCCCACTTTGTCAATCCATTCAGTGCTCAAGAAGATTGTATTTTACACCTAGGATATGCCAAACACTCATTGGTTTGGGGATACAGAGATTTCACACACACTAGGGGCCCACTGCACGAATTCGTGCACCTTGAAAGAAACTGTGGGCCACGAGGCTGCAGTGGGCATAGGGGCAGGTCTCGGCCCATCCTCTGCACCCCCGTCTGGCCCCTCCCATCGCAGCCCCCAGTCCCCTGTCTGCCGGCAGCCCCGCTCCCGCTGCCACCGCTTCCACATGCTGACAGTGCCAGCCCGATTTGCACCCACTGACAGCACAGAGCGATTAGGGCCAGCACCAGCAGCCGGTGCAGGCAGGGCCAGTGCTGTCAGCAGGTGCAAGCAGCAACTGCTGCCCCGATCGCCCCTCAGGAGCAGGGGGAGGTGGAGAAGCCCTGAGAGGTGACTGGGGCCGGCAGCCACTGCTTGCACCCACTGATGGTGCCGAGCGATCGTGGTCAGCGCCAGGCGCCAGCAGCAGATGCAAGCATTGGGTGGGACCGTGGTGCGTGAGAGCAAAGAATTTTCAGTAACCACCAGAGGCTTGCCCCAATGACAGCAACCAGCACCCCGCCATGGTCTGGCGCCCCTGCTCACCTGCTCCACCATCCCACTGCAGCTGATGCCCACCATGTTCCGCACGCACCCCCTGGTGGTCAGTGTGTGTCATAGCGACCGGTCGTTCTGCCATTTGGTCGATTTGCATATTAGCCTTTTATTATATAGGATTATACCTATTTTCACAAACCTCACAGTGGGGAGTCGGAAGCAGCCAAACAGATGATTACAAAGCCTTGTAATTGAAGACATGATAGAGGAAACCCAGGTGTGCTGTCCATGGAGGTGACCACTGGGCTGGATTTGAAAGGAAAGGGAGAGTTGGCCAGACCTAGAGGGTGGGAAAGAGCATGCCAGGAGAGGGAAATGCATTCCAGTCCCTGAGGAGGAAACAGAATAGTTCCTAGGGGAAGTACAAGTAGTTCCCTGTGGCTGAAGTTAAGGGTTCATGGGGGTGTGGCCTGAAATGAGACTGGAGAAGCACACAGGGATCAGATGCAGGAGCACCAGGTACACAAGACAGGATTTTTACGCTGAGGGTAATGGGGGGTCCTTAATTTAGAGAGATCATTCTGGTAGCAGAGTGGAGGATGAATTGAGGGGGAAGACTTGAGGCAGAGAGCACTTAGGAGAATAGTGGTAGTAACAGCAGAAGCAACAGCAACAGCCAACACTACCAAGCACCATTTTAAGTGCTTCACACATGTAGACTCATTGAATCCACAGGACAGTAGGTGTCCTCATTATCCCCCTAGTACAGTTGATGAAACTGAGACCTGGTGAGATTAAATATTTGCCCAAGGTCTACAACCAGTAAGTGACATGGCTGGTATCCTAACTCAAACAGCCCGGCTGTGGAATCCACAGTTATTGCCCGACTATTTTTTAATATATTTTTATTGATTTCAGAGAGAGGAAGAGAAAGGGAGAGAGAGAGAGAAACATCAATGATGAGAGAATTATTGATCGGCTGCCTCCTGCACATCCCACACTGGGGATCAAGCCTACAACCCAGGCATATATGTGCCCTGACCAGGAGTCGAACCATGACCTCCTGGTTCATCGGTCAACGCTCAACTGCTGAGCCATGCAACCTGGACTATCACCTGACTATTGCAGTAGCTTCAGGGAGAATGAAGTGTTGCCTAACCCTGCCAGGGAAGATGGTGAGGAGAAGATAACTAAGAGATGTTAAGGAGAGAAAGAGGGAGGGGAGTGTGAGACGTGCGGGCGGGCATGGATGAGAGGGAGCTCTGGAGGAGAAGCATGTGTGAGTTTGCAGCATCTGTGGAACCTTAGGGGAGATTTTATGAGGTAAGTGCATGTAAGAGTTTGAGCTGAGGCGAGAGCTTCGAAGAGAGGTTGGGAATTATAGGTATGAGAGACACTGACGAATTGGGTGGTCGCCAAAGCCAAGGAAGGAGGTGGGCTGGCCTAGGGAGAGCAGGTAGAGAAGGGGAACATCTGATTTCAGGAATGAATTGAGAATAAAGTAACAAATGAAACTAAGAGAGGTTCAAGAGAAAGAAGAGAATGGGGTCAGTGGGATTAAGTGATGCAGAGATCAAATAAGATAGCACTTGAACAGTAACCTTTTCACCAAATAAATAAAACAGAACATACCTTCATGTGAGAATTCAAAAAAAATAAAGAATTTACACATCCCCAGATATGAGCCAGCAAAATTATACTTAAGCTACAGAAACATACCGAAACATTCCCAAAGATGCTCATAGGAAGAAGCTAAGTATCCATCTATAAGATAATCATTATATAAATCATGATACATACATACCATGAACCACTATGTCGTCATTAAAAAGAGTGAGATGGGTCTCTATGTAATGATGAGGAATAGGTCCATGATACATTCCTTTTTCTTTAATATATTTTTATTGATTTCAGAGAGGAAGGGAGAGGGAGAGAAAGATAGAAACATAAATGATGAAAGAGAATCATTGATCCGCTGCCTCCTGCATGCCCCACACTGGGAATCGAGCCCACAACCTGGGCATGTGCCCAGACCGGGAATCGGGAATCGAACCGGGACCTCCTGGTTCATAAGTCAACGCTCAACCACTGAGTCATGCCGGCCGGGCCATGATACATTCTTAAGCTGCAGAAAATATAAATAGTTAAATATGTTATATTTTTATTAAGGAAGGAAAGAAAGAAAACATGTTTGTACCTGCATGGGGAAGTCTGGGGAAAGGCAAATATGAGTGAACAGAGGAATGGAAGGGAATCTTTCAAGTTTTACTTTATAGGCTTTTGTATCACCTATATTCTTTTTTTAAAAAATATATTTTATTGATTTTTTACAGAGAGGAAGGGAGAGAGATAGAGAGTCAGAAACATCAATCAGCTGCCTCCTGCACATCTCCTACTGGGGATGTGCCCGCAACCAACGTACATGCCCTTGACCGGAATCGAACCTGGGACCTTTCAGTCCGCAGGCCAACGCTCTATCCACAGAGCCAAACCGGTTTCAGCTCACCTATATTCTTGACAATATGCATGCTTCATTTTTATAACATTAAAGCAGTCTTATTTAAGAAAGGGGCTGTTGGGTTCAGTAACCCAGAGGTCATTGGTAACCCTGGCAAAAGCTGTTTCAGCAGAGCGGTGGGAAGGAAGCTAGTTTCAGTGGGTTGAGCAGTGAACAAGAAGCAGCCAAGTGCACACAGCTGCTTTGTCAAGAAGTTTACTTGTGAAAAGGAGGGCATAGGGGAGCAGTACCTAAAGGGAGCCTAGTACAGAGGAAAGGAGAGAAAGACATAAAGAAGGTGGTTGAAGGGAAAAGCGCCGGGAGGCAGGATCCTCCAGGATGTGAGAGGCAGTGGGTCCCACAGCCAGGTGCAGGAATTCACCAGAAAGAGAGGAGGGACACTGCTCATGCTGACCCTAGAAGAAAGGAACAAAGTGCCTGGCGAGTTCAGGCAAGTCTGTCAGCTGGAGTCTGGGATTGCCTGCCCCTTCCTTTTATAGAAGGAAGTGAAGATTTAAAAGGCACAGAGTCAGAGTTGGACTAGGGCAAACCTACAACTTCAGACTGGCAGTCCCCTCCAGAAGCCATTAGGCAGGAAGGTGTGAACGTCCCCAGCGCTCACATCCCCAGAATCTCCTGGTGGAGCCTTGGCCTGGAGCCAGAGTCCTAGGACAGACCTATTGGTCTTTGTGGGAACACCTCCCCTGGTGGGCCTCTCAGATTTCCCCCTTGGCAGCCTTGCCTCAGAAGTGTCCCCATAAATTCTGATTCACTTTTTTCCTGTCCAACAGCCCTGACTGCTACCGAGCCCTGAGTCACAGCAGAAGTACCGAAATCACTTCAGTAACAACAGCAGCCATAGCAGCAACAGCAGGTAAGTGGGCTGTTCAGTCTTAGAACTGCTGGGGACATATTTCTGATGGAAGGGACTTGGAAACTTCAGTCTGGGTCCCCTGAGAACTGAGGTGATGAACCGCAGACCCTTAGAGCTAAAGGTAACTGTCTTTGCCAGACAGCACAGTACAAAAGAACTTTCTGCTTATAGAGAAAAACAGAAATATTCTCCATCTGCACTATCCAGTATGATAGCCACTGGTCACATGTGGCTCCTGAGCACTTAAATGTGGCTCATGTGACTGAGGAACTAATTTTTTTTAATTAATTTAAATTTAAGTAACCACCTGTGGCTAGTAGCCATCATTTTGGGCCATGCAGATCTAGAACAATATCCTCCTTTTCCAATGAACCACATCAAGGCTCAGAGACAAATGACTTGTCCAAGCTCACGCTGACCCAGGATTGGAAGCTGGCTCTTTATTCACCCCACCATCAACATGCATGCGGAGGGCTCAGTGGAAATGAAATCAACCGAATGAAAATCAAGAAGTGGGCCGGTTGGGAACTGTCAAATCTGGGCTCTTTTTTCTATGCCTTTCATACTCAGTTGTCTGGGACAAGGAAGTACCTAATGGAGTTCAGAAACCTCAGGTTGAGATATAGCCCCTTGTGATAGTGGACAGAATATACAATTTGGGGTCAGGTTAAAAAAAAAAGTCTTTAAAACTGCTTAACACCCAGTTCATCTGTGTCATTCTAGGTGAGTTGCCTAAGTCCTAGAGTCTTAGTTTCCTCATTCAGGAAGCGCATGTTGTCATGAGGATTAATGATACAGATTCTGAAAAGCACTTTTTTCAGAAACTAGACCCTCAGAGGCACTCAACAGTATAGCTAGTGTGACGACTGTTATCCGGGTGAGACGTGCCTTGAAGTCAGCCTGGACAGTGGACTAGCTGCTTTCCCTTGCTTGGGGATGTAGCGGGAGAGACAGCATGCTGTTACTTGACAAACTATTTCAATAATAATGATCACAACAATAAATGCAAATACCATGTTTTATATCTGTCTTAAGTGCTTTTCCAGTAATCTCTCATTCCATCCTCAGCCTCATTTTACAGAGGAGTAAACTGGGACTCGGAAAGGAAAAGTCACATGCCAGGAGTTGTTCAGCTAGCAGAGTTCTTAACCACCACTCCCACCCTCTTCTCTCTGTGTGTAACAAGCTTCTGCCTGATGTTAGCATCACCTGACCAGGAGTCATTGCATTCTTCTCTAACATGGGAAAGAAAGATGTGACAAAGAATGTTTTCTAAACAGTGGGACTCAAAGGTTCTTTCCTTGGGGTAGGCAGCTTGGGTGAGTTGGCCACAGGCTCTGAGCATGCACTGGGCGAGAGACTGGCGTAAGGAGTGGTGGAGGGATTGAGGTTGCTAGGTGTGAGTTTAGGAAGGAGTGGTGAATTTATGTTCACTACTCTGCCTGTATTTATCCTTTCAATTGCAATCAATAGCAACTGTGGCAAAATATATTCTTAGTGTCACTCAACACTGTTTTCAAAAATGTGTTAGGACTTGGATGGGATTTTAACTTTTACCAAAAAGCTTCCTTTTCCAAATTAGATGGTCTTGGCTCCAAAGCTGATAGCTGCTGCAGACCCAATCCCAAGTATACAAGCCAAGAACGAAGAGCAATGACCTAAGAGGGGCTCATGGTCAAAGCAGATGTTTGGGGAGTGAGGTGAAAGACAAGAAGAGGTGTTTGGGGCTAGGGGTTCTCAAAGGGATGTGGCATAGAGAAGGAATCTGTGAGGCTTTAAAGATTCCTGGGGTAAATGAGATGGAGACAGGGGGCATTAGGTCCAAGGAAAAAAGCTCCCTGACTCTCCAGAAACTTGTTCCATCTCTTTTGTCTTAATGAACTGTTCTTTCAGGTATGAAAGATGTTTAAGAAAGGTAGTGCTGCTAGATAGTAAGCCCAGCAAAGCCTGAGGCAGCTAGAGTGTGGAGAGAGTCAGACAGAACAGAGGCTGCTGAGATCAGGGCACAGATGAGAGAAATCTGCCCTAGCTGGTTTGGTCAGTGGATAAAGCATCAGCCTGCCTGTGGACTGAAGGGTCCCAGGTTCAATTCTGGTCAAGGGGACATATCTCGGTTGCAAGCTCCATCCCTGGCCCTGGTCAGAGTGCATGCAGGAGGCAACCAATGGATGTGTCTTTCTCACATTGATGTTTCTCTCTCTGCCTCTCTGTCTCTCCCCCTCCCTTCCACTATCTCTAAAAATCAACAGGAAAATATCCTCGGGTGAGGAGAAACAAAAAGAAGTTGGGGAGAAAGATGAGAGAAATCTGTGCAGTCCTGGGGAAACCACTTCCTTTGTGTGGTTCTGTCTCTTCATCTGTGCAAAGGAAAGATTGTCTAGGAAATGCCATAGGTCCTTTCCCAGTATGAACCCTACCAGTCCATAAAATGTCTAGTGATCAAAGATCTGACCTGGGATTTAAATATTCACGTCATCAAGAGTATCCTTCACCCTCCAGGACTCCACCCCACAATTGAGCAATCTCATCCACCACTCACTTCCTCCACTGGGTTCTCATTACCGCCACCCTTGCAGTCAGGCACATCTGCTCTTCGGAGGTGTCCTACAGGTGAAAAGCCCAGAATCCTGGTAAGTCTTGGGACACTCACCCCTCCCGCCATTCAGAATGTCTCCGTTCTCTGTCTCCCTGGACACCAGCTTCCCATTTATTCCAGGCATCTTTCCCTACTCTTGGTGGGTCTCACCCACACCCCTATGTCTCTTTATTCTCTCTCTTTAGGCTACCCTGTCTTCAAAAAGAGGGCTTCTGCCCCTCTCCCCTACACCTCTCTCCAACAACCACTTAAGGCAACTCAATTCCCACCCCCTTCCCTTCCCAACTCAGCCAGCTCTCTCTCTTTGCTTTGGCCAAAAGTGGTGTGAGAAAGAACCAGACACTGTAGAGTCCCTCCTCCCATATATTAAATGCAAATATATGGAATGATATTTATAGAGATAAAAAATACTGGAATTGTATTAAAATGACAGACTTTTGTTGCTGTTGTTAAAAAGATTGCTATAAATGTTTGGAATCTTACAAAGTCCTCATTCTATAGCATTCTCATGAAATAAACTAGAATCATCCCATCCATGTTTTTTCTGAACTACCGTGAGTCATTAAGGAGCTGGCAATTTTGCTGAAAGAGAATCTGCTGCTGGGTCACCAAGAATATGACTGCATGATCAGGAGGGGCCAGCCAGTTCCAGGGAGTTTGGTTTATCATTCCTAAAAGGGCTGTTTCTTTCATTCTGGGCTTAAGGAATAGCAAAGAAAGCAATGTACAGACATCAAACAATGGGAGTGAACTATACACAGGTTGGCTAATGGTATCTCAAGAATTTAACTTACAAATATATTTAATATGTGACCTATGACTTTGTTGTTGTTGTTGTTGTCAAAATGATCCTGTGTAGTTCTTAACTAGCTGGATATTCTATCAGACATACTACAGTTGATGTCATCTATTCTGTATAAGGGTAATGGCCATCGACATGGCAGCCCACAGACTGGGCAGTCCCCAGATCTCTTTAATGGTTCCAGAGAGTTCTCTAGCTAAAGATTGGTGCCGTATCTGTCAGGCAATATTGACAATCTCATCCAAAGTGATATTTCCACTGGGTTGATGTTTTTCTGTTTCTGTCTCTTGGAGGTTCCTAGAGGGCTTTGGTGGTCAGGGCAGAGGCAGAGCTACCACTTCAAGCTGGGTCTGTCTGTTCTGAATGGTCAGTTACAATGTTATCCTCAAGCCCTTCCAATCACCTGTTGCCTTGGCACTGTCATCACCAATCTTTTTGGGAGACACATCCAAGGGGCTGACTTTGGGGTGGAGGGCAGATATGGCACCCACTCTCAGATACAGAACTTTTATCTCATTGAGGTAGAACTTAGGGGACATGGTGGAGGGGGGCTGGTATCGGAAGAACCTGAATTTGGGATGAATGAAGAAAGTTGCATTTGGCCTCCTCTGATCCTAAAGCTCAGAGGTGTGATTTTTTTTTTTTTAAGAAGCAGGTCTGCAGACTGAAAATGTGGAGGGGGCCATTTGCACCTAGTTGGAATTTTGGCTGCAGAACTTCTAGGCTCTGGGACCACAGACTGGTCTCTGAGCCTCACTGTGTCTGTCTTCTTACGGTTAAATAGGGGCTTAATCATATCTATTTGTAACAATCAAGGGAGATCATGTACATGTGAGACACAAAGTAGATCTCAAGTGTCATCTTCCTATCTTCCTTTCCTTAGTTTCTCCCTTTAACAGCCAAAACATCACCTCTAGGGATTGGTTACGAAACAAACAAACAACAAAACATTCTTTCCACCCCCCTCCACTTATCCCCACCCCCACACCTGGCCACTGGCTGGAGGTCATGGCCCTGGCCGGGTGGCCTGCTTCTCCTTTCTGAAATCTCTACTTAAGTCCTGACTTGCATGGGAGTGGAGCTCACCCATATACCTGCAGCCTAGCCTCAGCACAGCTGAGCACCAGATTCTTTAGAATGAGGGCTCATCTTATAACAGGACAACCAAGGAGTCCTGGCTGCCTGCCACTACTTCATCCAATTAAGCAGAGACAGGGTTGAATCATATATGAGTGTTTATTCCAATAATGCCGGCAGAATGGGAGAGCAGCAGGTCATCCACAAAAATCTGCTCTGCACTCCATCATAAATTAGCTGCTTATATTGGGTAAGGGGACAGAGATTACGTGGGGAAGTAGGAATTACAGGCATGGAAAGTAGGCACAGAACAATCATTACAGGTTACAAGTCATGCAGGCTGGGGCAGGGATTGCAGGAGGGTGGGTGCCTCCGGGCATCCCAGGACCAGATTTCAGGTAATAGGGGTGGGGGTTGTAAAGAACAGGCACCTCCTGGGTTAGAGTATTTTGGCCTGGAGGCTGTAAATCTTTCCATAATGATAGGCAGTTCTTGGGAAAGGAGGATGGACTGTATTCCGATGTTAGCTCCCATGTCCCAAGGTGTACAACTCTCAGCGAGGTTAGAACGTGCTTTCTCTGATATTTTGCTGCCTATAGATTCTTCTAAGATTTTTATGTTCTTACGTTTAAGTCTTTTATTCATTTTGAGTTTATTTTTGTGTATGGTGTAAGTTTGTGGTCTAGTTTCATTTTTTTGCATGTATCTGTCCAATTTTCCCAACACCATTTATTGAAGAGACTGTCTTAACTCCATTGTATACTCTTGCCTCCTTTGTCAGATATTAATTGAGCATAATGGCTTGGGTCGATTTCTGGGTTCTCTGTTCTGTTCCATTGGTCGATATGTCTGTTCTTGTGCCAGTACCAGGCAGTTTTGAGAACAGTGGCTTTGTAAGATAACTTGATATCTGGTATTGTGATCCCTCCAACTTTGTTCTTTCTCAGGATTGCTATGGCTATTTCAGGGTCTTTTTTTTTATTCCATATAAATTTTTGGAGAGTTTGTTCTAGGTCTGTGAAATATGCCATTGGTATTTTAGAATGTGCTTTCTCTAATCAGAATAGAACCCCCATGGTTAACAGAGCATGATTAATATTTCTTATAATTGTAGCTGGTCCCCAATATTCTATTTCTGCCCCTAACAATCAATGAAGCATGTTTGCCTGCTGCTGCCTCTTCTCATAGGGAAGTTTCTGCAGCTGCCCCAGCCCTGCCTTCTCCCAACTGAGGTGCATAGATGTGGGGTTCTTCTCTCTGCAGGCACAAGCTCTCTGCACCCACCAATGATTAGTCTCTCTCAAAGGTGGGTCTTCTCCTAGGTCATTTGTTCCCTTAAGCACATCTCTGATCATCTGCTCACAGAGGTGAGTCACCCTTGACCTCATAAGTAAACTGGACTTAACCCTGGGGCTCTGAGCAAACTTGCTTTTGATCAAGGGACTACAGAGCCAGTAATTTCTCTCAAGTCTTGCTGACAACACTGGCCAAACCAGCTCTTATTATCTGCCTCTTCCCCCTACCACCCCACTCACTTCATCCTTATCATCACATCTTTCTGCATTCATGGGCTGATTGAATCTGCTCTATCTGTGGTCTCCATGTGCTGAGAAGGCAATTTATCTGGCCCCCATCAGTTAGGGGAGAAAGTAATACCTTCTCAGAAAGGTGAAGACTAAGAATTCCATCACTCTAGGAGAAAGGGGCATTATTTTTCCAATTTCTCTTAACATCACTAAGCTTTCTTCTTTGCTACAAATGATTGACAATAACAGGCTTTCTTCTGCTAAAGCAAAAAACTTCCTAGTTTTGTTGTCGATGATGTTGATGATGTTGATTTGTATTTGCTTTGTAAGGCTATACGTCTTTGGTTAATCTTTTTTAAATTGAGATATAATTAACATACCATTAAAGTCACCCATTTAGAGTGTACAACACCGTAATTTTATTTTATGTCTTTCTCTTTAACACTGGGTTCCGTTTGGGGGTGGGTTAGAGACTTGCATATGGTCACAGGATGCTCATAGCTTATAATAAAGAAATGGCACAATGGTGATGTAGTTTGTGGTTCAAAAGAAAGTCAATTTAGTAGCTGGTTTACTTTAGTTCATTTCCTCTTTGAAAACTGGGATAATATTTTAGAGAGGCTAAAGCTTCCCCAGAAGCAAGCTCTCCACTGATCCTGTAACAAGGGCAGAATCAACAGAAATGGGTTTATTTGGGTGTGCTGGGGAGTTAGGAATGGATGAAGGTATGCACTGGCAGGACAAGAAGGGTCCCCACCAGGACTGGGAAGCCACCAAAACAAGGATAGTATGTCTCTACCTGCCTTCTCTGCCTCTTGCCGCCCCTTCTCCTTATTCTGGGAGCATCCTGGCTTTCTCTGGCCCCCTGCATGGCAGAATAGGACTGTCCAGAGCTCCCACGATAATCTGTTACATTCCCACCTACTTGGAGAATCAGTCAGTCAACCACTTGCTTATGACTTTTAATATGTTTTTACAAACTATACAAATATGCTCAGAGAAGACCTCCTGCCTCCCAAAAGAACAATGCTGGAACATGCTAACTGAGTAAACTTGCTTCTAGCTCAAGGATCCCGAAACATTATGCTGCTACCACTCAGTTTTTCTAGAACATTCCCTTTAAAATAACTTACAGAAAGTTGGACAAAGGGATTATTCTCAAAGTTTACAGTTAAACTCAATTGGATTGCCTGCTTAATCCCCCACATTGAGAACTGAATGGCACCTCATGTTTCTGATATTAAACTCAGTCTCCACAATCAGGGATGCTCACCACTGAAGTTATCCAAGAAAATAGGCTTGGTAGATATTATCAAAAGAAAAGTTTCCACAGTGATTTGAGTGATGGCAAGGTCATGAAAAGTGACCACTCCACTTAAGAACCTCTCTCTGACTTTGAAGGGAACTATACTCTTTTCATGAAACGTACCGCTTATAACTAAATGTGCCTCAGAATGTTAGAGTTAGTGCCCCTACTATTTCCTGAAGTGAAATTTACTTTCATGTAATATACAAGTCAATGCAAAAAATCCTATCCAAGCTTCATGAGCAGAAAGGCTAGAATCTGGAAAGACTTTATTATGCATTAACACTCATCTCTCTTCTCTAGGCTACAAATATGGCATACATGATTATAAAAGAACTTCCGGATAATTACACCTGGGACGACTTCGAAAATTACAGTTACTCTGATGTATCCATTTCGCCAAACTCTGTCCCATGTCAGCCAGAATCTCTGGATATCAACAAGTATGCTCTGGTGGCCATCTATGCCCTGGTCTTCTTGCTAAGCCTTCTGGGAAACTCCCTGGTGATGCTGGTTGTCTTATACAGCCATGTCAACCGTTCTGTCACTGATGTCTACCTGCTGAACCTGGCTATTGCCGACCTGCTCTTCGCCCTGACCTTGCCTATCTGGGCTGCCGCCAAGGCAACAGGCTGGATCTTTGGCACACCCCTGTGCAAGATGGTCTCACTCCTGAAGGAAGTTAACTTCTACAGTGGAATTCTACTACTGGCCTGCATTAGCGTGGACCGCTACCTGGCCATTGTTCATGCCACACGCACTCTGACTCTGAAGCGGCACTGGGTCAAGTTCATATGCTTAGGCATCTGGGCTCTATCTTTGATCCTGTCCCTGCCCGTCTTTGTCTTCCGCAGGGCCGTCTACCCTCCTAATTCTGGCCCAGTCTGCTATGAGGATCTGGGTGCCAATACAACTAAATGGCGCACAGTGATGCGGGCCCTGCCCCAGACCATTGGCTTCCTCCTGCCGCTGCTGGTCATGCTGTTCTGCTATGGGCTCACCCTGCGCACACTGTTTCAGGCCCACATGGGGCAGAAGCACCGGGCCATGCGGGTCATCTTTGCTGTCGTGCTTGTCTTCCTGCTCTGCTGGCTGCCCTACAACCTGGTCCTGTTGTCAGACACCCTTCTGAGGATCGGGATGATCAAGGATAGCTGTGGTCGCCGAAATGACATTGGTCGGGCCCTGGATGCCACCGAGATTCTGGGCTTCCTTCACAGCTGCCTCAATCCCCTCATCTACGCCTTCATTGGTCAGAAGTTTTGCCATGGACTCCTCAAGATCATGGCCATCCATGGCCTGATTAGCAAGGAGTTCTTGGCCAAGGAGAGCAGGCCTTCCTTTGTTGGCTCTTCTTCAGGGAACACTTCTACTACCCTCTAAGAACCCTGCTGCTGTTGTAGCCCCACTGGGCTCCTCCCCTCCCATCAGTACCCAAGCCTCATGACTATAGTCCACTGGCTATTCACAGTCTCTGTGTCAAGACAGCCTCACATTGTGGTCACAGAAAGTTGCTGAGGCTCTGACTTTACCAGGTGCCCTGATCTGGTTCAGAAAGCCTGCCCTGGCTCCCCACCCCTTACTGTAATTACTATGTCAACTGCTAGAGCTCTGTCTATCCTACCACTGAGCCCATAGCACTCTGTCCTCTGAGACATTTCAAAGACATCCTTTTAAGTGAGTTCCAAAAGTTCCCACCCTTGGGAGCCATTAGTGACAAACACCGTAGTTGCTTCCCTAACTCCCACTCTCCTTGCTTGCTAGCAAAGTCTGTTTCCCTTAAGAGAGACCAAAATTGACAAATACTCACTTCTATGACTTCCCTAAGCTAGGAGTGGCCACATCATCCAGTTCTGGGTAGAAAGACTTACAGGCAAGAGTGTGCTAATAAACCAGTCTCCTGGGGTGGGGGGAGTCCTGATTTGTAGTGTTTGCCAAGTCTCATGTTATAAATGTTCCCACCATGGCAATTTCAAGGGTGGTGGTATTCAACAACCAGCTCACAGAATTCTAGAAAATGTAATAATCTGTTTCCACAAGCAGGTACAAACTGGCTTCAGCAAAAACATTGTTAAGGGAATCTGCTGGGGCCAGGGGACTCTCGGGAAATATTCCTGATTAAAAAAAGAGAGATGCACACACTTACACATCTTTGAATCTTGCCTTGGAGTATGGTTATAGGATATGATATGTGGCACTGAGGTGCCAACTGTGTGACAATGAGGCAAAAAGCCTAACATACATAGGCTGATGGAGCCAAAGGATAAAAGAACCTGAAAATCAAGAGCCCACAAATAAACCTAAGCAAGCATAATAATACAACTGGTCCCTTACCTTATACCAGATACAAAAATTAACTCAAAATAGATTGAAGACCTAAACATAAGAACTAAAACTCTACAAATCTCATAAGAAAACAAAGGGGTAAAAGCTTTATGACATTGGATTTGGGCAATAATTTCTTGGATATGACACCAAAAACATAGGCAACAAAAGAGAAAATAGTTAAGTTGGTCTTTATCAAAGTTAAAAACTTTTGTGCATCCAAGGATACTCTCAACAGAGTAAAAAAGCAAACCACAGAATGGGAGAAAATATTTGCAAATCATATACCTTATGAGGGGTTAATATCCAGAATATATAAAGAATTGCTACAACTCAACAGCAAAAACAAAACAAAACAAAAAGACATTTAAAAATGGGCAAAGGATTTAGAGAACATAAATTTCTCCAAAGAACACACACAAATAGTTATGGAAATGTATATACTAATAATTATGGAAATGGATATCAAAACCACAATGAGGCACCACTTCACACCCATTAGGATGACCTTTGTTAAAAGAAACGAAACAAGTGTTGGCGAGGAGATGGAGACACACTGGAACCCTTGTGCAATGCTAGTGAGAATGTAAGATGGTGCAGCCACTGTGGAAAACAGTATGGTGGTTCCTCAAAAAATTAAACATAGAATTATTGTATGATCCAGCAATTCCATTTCTGAGTTATAGCCAAAAGAACTGAAAGCAAAGACTCAAATAGGTATTTGTACACTAATGTCCATAGCATCATTATTCCAGCAATAGCCAAAAGGTGGAAACAATCCAAATGTCCATCAATGGATGACTGAATAAACAAAATGTGGTGTATATCCAATGGAATATTTTTCAGTCTTAAAAAGGAATGAAATTCTGATCTATGCTATAACATGAATAAACCTTGAAAATATTATGCTAAGTGAAATAAGCCAGACACAAATACTGTATGATTCCATGTATAGGTGGTACCTAGAATAGTTAAACTGATAGAGACAGAAAGTCAAATAGTGGTTACCAGAGGATTGGGAGAGGGGGTAATGGGTAGTTATTGTTTAAAGGATACAGAATTCAGTTGGGGATGATGAAAAGGTTCTGGAGATGGATAGTAGTTATAGTTATACAACAATGTGAATATACTTAATGCCATTAAACTGTACAGTTAAAATGCTAAGCTTCGTTATGCATATTTAACCACAAATTTTTTTAAAAAAAACCTACTTCAAAAAGTTAAATCCTGGAACCACCTACCTATAACTTCCTGTTAAGTGAAATAAATGTTTTTTTGCACAAATCACTTTTATGTTTTGTTGTTTTTGTTGTTTTATTGATTTCAGAAAGAGAAAGGGAGAGGGAGAGAAACATCAATGATGAGAGAGAATCATTGATCGGCTGCCTCCTGCACACCCAAACCATGACCTCCTAGTTCATGGGTCGACACTCAACCACTGAGCAACACCAGCCAGGCATGTACAAATCACTTTTAATTGGGTATTTCATTACTTGCAACAAAAAGCATATAAACTGCTACATAGAAGCCGGGCCAGGGTGAGCAGAGGTCCCTCTTGGGGGGTCTTTATAATAAATAAATCCCTTTGCTGTGTATTAGGTGCATAGAGAGAAGGACTGAAATAGAGATGGAGACTAGCCTTTCTCAGCCCAAGCCTCCTGCTGCTGAACACATATTATGGAAAGAAATGTGCCCCAGGATCGTCTGGTGCTTCTCCTGTCCTTGGGTGAAACAGTAGTCAGGTGCGTCAATGCTGGGACTCAGAAGGGCACAACTATCACCACTATCCATCTCCAGAACCTTTTCAGCATCCCAACCTGAATTTTGTATCCTTTAAACGAGGCATGCGGCCCGCCTGCTGCAAGTTTGACTTTGATGTGCTTGGTCGTAAGTCCACCCAATCAGCCGATTGGACAGCAGGAAGCCAGAGCGCTTTCTTGAGCTCAACCAGCAACTCCCACTTTGAGTTTCACTTCACTCTGTCTCCCACCCTTCACACACACACACACACACACACACACACACACACACGCACACACATCGTTCAGGGTTTGACAAAAGGGAACCCCAGATGGAGAAATGATTGAGAAGATGTCACCCAGACAAACAAAGGACTTGACTCATTCCTTACAGTGTGTAATGAGTGCCTGTTGCTCTATCTCAAAACCCAGGCAGAGCTCCCGGTCATAGGCCTTATCTCTGAAGGGCCTCTGGCTCTGAACAGCCTGCTAAGGAAGTAAGAAAGCAAGAGGACCCAAACTTCATAGTCACCAAACTTTTACCAGGTTCCACTCTCTTCATGGTAACAACTACCAAGGGGATAGCAGCCATGGCTATGAAAAGAGGCCTATGGGGCAAGCAGAGCAAACCTTTGAACTGGAGCACACGGCGGGCAGGTAACTTTATATATATATATTGATTTCAGAGAGGGAGAGAGAAATAGAAACATCAATGATGAGAGAATCATTGATTGGCTGCCTCCTGCACAACCCCCATGGGGGATGGAGCCGCAATCTGGGCACGTGCCCTTGACCAGAATCAAATCTGGGACCCTTTAGTCCGCAGGCCAAGGCTCTATCCAGTGAGTCAAACCAGCTAGTGCATCATCAAAGTGCTTTTCCTTTTGCATTCAGCAAACAGGATTAATTCAGCAACAATAATCCCTTGTTCCAAGCTCATGCTACTCGAGGCACTGTGCTAAGCTCAGGATCAAGTGTAGCTGTGCTGCTCTGGCCAAGCCTTTAGAACAGTTCTGACTCAACGGGAGGGAAGGCAGGGTAATGAGTATTTACCAAACACCTTGGTTGCCGGAGGGACCAGTGGTGTTCTGACTGGGCAAGGTAGACCGACCAGACAGCTACCTGAGATGACTGTCAGTGGGAGGAGGCCAAACCGAGTTTCACTCTGGTTCTGGGACTCTGCTCTTTCCTCCTCCAACAAGGGCTAGAGGAAACCTGGCTCCCCATGGCCAATAAGAAGATAAAATAAGCCCAGAAACAATGAGGCAGAGACAGTGTTGCACTTATATGAGCTCTGTTAATATTCCTCTTTCGCTGTCTGCCTCCCTGTTTCTCTCTTTCCATATTTTTCTCTTTCAATATCTTTCTCTCTCTCTCTCTCTCTCTCTCTCTCTCTCTCTCTCTCTCTCACACACACACACACACACACACACACACACACACACACACACAGTCTTGGCACAAATATCTACCAACCAAGCCAGCTCTAGGACAGGGCAAACCCAGGGCCTGCCTTTGAGTCATTGATTTCCCCCCCCCCCCCCCCCCCCACCCCACTCCCCATGTTTCCAGGCCTGAGTCCCTGTGTCAGGGCCCAGCACCATCCTGCCTAGAGCTGCCTGCTCAGTCTTGCTTCCAGAAACATGTTTCTCTACTTAAACTAAGATCATCTGTCTTTCTTCTCTGTCCCCTGAGTTTATGACGTCTTCCTCCACCAAAATCCCTTCCCCAGAATCTGCAGGATGTGCTCCCTTTGTTCATGAAATAGCAACACCCTCCAGTCTCTCAGGCGACATGAAGAAGTACCCCAGTTTGCATGTCACATCGAATTCATTTCATGTAGAGCCACGTGGAGAACAATATCACATGCAATAGCAGAGCCAGAGAGACCTAGAGCTCCCCTGGGTCACCCCTTTCAATACATAAATGAGGAAACTGGGGCCCAAGCAAACAACTTGACCAAAATCTCCTGGCTGGATAGTAGCAGAGCTGGAATAAAAATTCCTAGTTCAGTTCATTGTTTAGATATTTTGCTTTTCTAATGGTGACATTTCAGGCACCTGACAAACATATGGGAAAATATATACTACATGAACTTCGTAGAGCATTCCACTCACACAGGTAGGCACAGCCAATTTCTTCAGTGCCAAGACTCCTGTGGCCTGGCTGGAGTGGTTCAGTGGTTGAGCATTAAGCATCAACCTATGAACCAAGAGGTCATGGTTTGATTCCCAGTCAGGGCACATGCCCAGGTTGTGGGCTCAATCCCCAGTAGAGGGTGTGCAGGAGGCAGACAATCAATGATTCTCTCTCATCATTGATGTTTCTATCTCTCTCTCCCTCTCCTTTCCTCTCTGAAATCAATAAAAATATATTTTTTTAAAAAGAATCTTCTGGGCCCAGTGCTGAGGTTGCTAGGGTCTCAATCATTTGACAAAAGGGCCAGATAAGGTTAGGGGCACAGATGTGGAGCAGGCTCAGATGGGGTCATCCTATTCCTGACTAGCAGGCCGGACAGTTAAACGGACAACCAAGCCCAACCCAAAGTTCAAAGGCAAAACTAGCCTTGGCCAGGGTGTCTCAGTTGGTTGAAGCGTCATCCCATACAACAAAAGCTGGCAGATTAGATTCCCAGTCAGAGCACATACCCAGACTGTGGGTTTGATGATGTTTCTCTCTCACATCAATGTCTCTCTCTCTCTCTCTCTCTCTCTCTCTCTCTCTCTCTCTTTCTCTTTCCCTCTCTTTCTCTCTCCTCTCCCTCTCCTCTCTCTCCCTTTCTCCCTTCCACCCGCTCTTAACAAAAAAAACACAACAATAAAATTTTTCAAAAAGAAGAAGTCTCTCTCCTCTCTCTCTCCTCTCTCTCCCTTTCTCCCTTCCACTCGCTCTTAACAAAAAAACACAACAATAAAATTTTTCAAAAAGAAGAAGTGGGGGGTGGGAAGGGGATGTGGGAAGGACCTGAGATCACTGCCTCAATTCAAGGCCCCTCCCCCAGCAGCTTCACAGACAGGCAAAAGGCACCTTCCCGGAGAAGACAGACACACCACGGATTTCCCAACAGAGCCTTGCAAAGTCTGGTGTCAGACACGTTCCCCTAGCCATAAACAACAGGCTCCGATTCTTATCAAAACTGGCTCTGTGCCAAGCTGGACCCAGAGGTTGGGTCAAACTCCTGATTCCCATGAGGTAGTATCCAGTGGTCGCCAACCAGTGGTCCATGGACCACTAGTGGTCTGTGAGGTCTGAAAGGTTGGCGACCGCTAGATAGCCCATGCTTTTTCTCGATTCCACTACAGTAATAATACCAACTAGTATTTCTAGAGGACTTTCTAGGACGTTCAGCATTATGCTAAGGGGTTTAACACACTAAGACTACACAGCCGACTATGGCACTTTGGATGCCTCTGCTACCGACTGCCTAACAACACCTTGCCCAAGGGTCCAACTCAGTCGCCAAAAATGCATGAGCATGACTTCCAGGGAACTTCTGAAGGGCTCAGGGATCTCCATGTCATGGAAGCTCCTAGGGATCAGGTTCAAGGTTGCACAGAAACACTCTGTTTAAGGAAAGATTCTGCTAATTCAGCTTAGGACCTACACAGATAATGTGTGTTAGTCATATCTTACTCTATGCAAATGGCACATCCTTGGGCTATACACAGTGTTCAGCCTGCCACCTCTGAGTGGTATCCCTGAACTACTTTTCCTAAATCTATACTATTGTGGGTAGAAGAGAGCTTAAAAGATCTACTTCTAAACTGACAGGTGAGCAACTTGAGGCCCAGAGCAGGTGGACACTTGCCAAAAAGTATTGAACTACAAGTGACAGCAGCACTGGCCCCTGGTCTCCAGGTTTCCCCATCCATTGCCCTCTTCACTATACCAAGAAACCTCCTCTCAAGTCACTGGGGACTGACCCATAGGACTGATGGCAGGACCCGTAAGATTGTGCCCATGATCTTTTCCTTCCAGTACCTGTAGATAAAGATTCAGGGGGAAAGAAAGCACAAAAACAATAACTCAGAGGACAGTACTAAAGTTACTCCTTTCAGCCCTAGCTGGTTTGGCTCAGTGGATAGAGTGTTGGCCTGTAGACTGAAGAGTCCCAGGTTTGATTCTGGTCAAGGGCATATACCTTGGTTGCAGGTTCCCTGGCCCTGGTCAGGGTGCGTGCAGGAGGCAACCAATCGATGTGCCTCTCTCACATCGATGTTTCTCTCTGTCTCTCCCTTCCACTCTCTCTAAAAATCAAAGGGAAAAATATCCTCAGGTGAGGATTAACAAAAAATAATTTTACTCCTTCATTTATTCGTGCATTCCCACCCATCACACAAAGCAGGTAAACATTTGGAGCTGGTTTAGTGGTGAACATTGGCATGAGAACAGCTTTGTGCAAGAGATTTTAATGCCAAGAAGCCATACAATCATACAGAGGTTTTGTTTGTGTGTTTATTTTACATTTTTAACAGATTTATTGAGGTGTAACTGTAGGTGTTTAATGTATCAAATCTGATGAGTTTGGACATATGAATGCACCCATGATACCATCACAGTAATCTAGATAATAACCGTATCTATCACCTCCAAACATTTCCTTGTGTCCCTTGTGTTTTTGTAGGGTTTTTGGGTTTTGCTTTTTGTTATAAGAACACTTACCATGAGATCTACCCTCTTCACAAATTTTTAAGTGCACAATGCCGTGTTCTTAATTACAGGCACTATATTGTTAAGCAGATCTCTAGAGCTTATTCATCTTTGAGATACCTCTCAGGAACTCCTCATGTTAGATGCAGTCAGTAGCCATCTGGAAGGCACACACTAAGAAGTGGCCTCCTTTGGAGCACCTAATTACTAATAATCATAATCTGAGCAAAAATAGAATTTCATATTAAATTCATACAGAGCCATAGCCCTCTCTGTACTTCTCAGTAGATTCTTGGATTTAGAGCATCTTTTTTTTAGAACTGGAGCTTACCTAATGAAACCTCATTTTATGGAAGAGGAAACTGAGGTTCAAAAAGTTGAAGTGAATATTTAAGGTCACATAGCTACTAAGTCTTTCCTTTCTTTCTCTTTTACTTAATTAGAATCATTTTTCCAAATCTTCAGATTCAGCTTGTGGTGCACTAGGACCCCCAGATAGATCTCTTTGTACCAGTCACCCTGATGCTACAGGAAATTTCATGAACTCCTCACATATCAACCATTCACTAATTTCCTTTGTCTCCTAAATTTTGTTTCTATAATACCTGCTCTTGTTTTAAGGGACTAGCACAAGTTGGATACATAGCAGGCATTTGATACATAATCAGTTAACTAGTTATTTGATTCTTATTAACATATCCTATATAATAAAAGCCTAATATGCATATTGGCCAAACAGCGGAACAATCAGTGGAACAACTAGTCACTATGACATGCACTGACCACCAGAGAGCAGACGCTTAACGCAGGAGTTGCCCCCAGCCCGCAGGCCCCAGGCCAGCCAAGGGAGGTGCCAGAGGGCCCCCCCCCCCGCCAATTGCCCCACCGGTTGCCCCACAGAGGGAGGCAACCAGAAGCAGCAGGGCGATCAGGGGGCTTTGCCCCGCAGAGGGAGGCTACTGGCAGCGGCAGGATGATCAGGGGTGGGGCCAGCTGGTGAGCAGGCCGGCACTGCCCCCCCCCCTGATCGCCCCACCAGTTGGCAGGGCTGGCAAGAGGGCAGCGCCAGGCCAGCCAAGGCAGGTGCCAGCGGGGCCCCCCCGATTGTCCCACCGGTCACCCCACAGATCATCCCTGATCACCAGCCAGGCTTAGGGACACTACCCGTGCATAAATTTCATGCACCAGGCCTCTAGTGTTTTCTATAATGCCTTGGGGAATGTGGACAGGACACAATACCCACTAAGTATCATCAGGATCCCAGCTAATGGAGTGTACAAGAATGCTGGCAGAGTGGGCAGCGGGGCACTGCATGGCCCTTAGGCCCTACTTGCTTAGTTCCCCTCCATCCTTAACACTTATTTTCAAAGTTGGAGCAAAGCCAGCTTTTTCAGGAAGACAGCGCTGTTGTTTACAATTTAGGAACCAAGAGAGGTACGGATGTGGCCTCATAGGTTTCTGTTGGGCAATATGATTTCTTCCCATGCCGGAAGTGACTGGATTTCTTCAGAAGCACCTTCCCACTCACCTTCTTTATCTTGCTTCTCCCAACCCACTGATATGGACCTGGTTAAAACAAGGAGTTTCTAACAGTATAAAGATTACCAGAGGGAAAGGGGGTTGCAGGAAATGAAGAGAGTAAAGGAAGTCAAATAGATGGTGACACAGGAAGACTAGACTTTGGGTGGTGAGCACACTGTGCAATATATAGATGATGTATTATAGAATTGTACACTAAAACGTGTAGAATGTTTTTGCCCCTGTAAATTTAATTTAAAAGAATAAGGGGGTGCTAATTCTGAGATAACGTGAGGTCACTCACTTCCAACACAACGTATATGCACAGATGTGTATGCAACATAGACATACACACTGTGAGTTAACTAGAAATCTGGTCAATGTGCCCTCCAGACTGACATTTAAAATTCACTGGCAAAAAAAAAAAAAAATTCACTGGCAGCCCTAGCTGATTTGGCTCAGTGGATAAAGTGTTGGCCTGCAGACTGAAGAGTCCTGGGTTCAATTCTGGTCAAGCTCACATGCCTGGGTTTGCGGGCTTGATCCCTAGTAAGGGGCATGCAGAAGGCAGCCAATCAATGATTCTCTCTCATCATTGATGTGTCTATCTCTTTCCTTCCCTTTCCCTTTCTCTTTGAAAATCAATAAAAATATATTTAAAAAAATAAATAAATAAAACTCACTGGCAGAAAGTTTTAACAGTGCTTAGCTTTAAGAAAAGGAAATATAAAGAACAGGAAGAGAAATTGTTTTGATTTTATGTGCTATTTGAATTTTTACTGACATCATGTCATGATGGTGGACTCAGGAAGCATGGGAAGCAACAACACACACACACACACAAACTACACAGAAATGCTAGATAACCTATATTTTTAATATATAAATATCTGACACAAAAAGCAAAGAGAGAAAGAGAAAAGAGAGAGCGAGATTTCTAAGGGCCAGAAATGAAAAGTAAACTTAGAAATGTATTGACTTACACTAATCATCTGAGAGATGCAAATCAAAACAACAACAAGATACCATCTCACACCTGCCAGAATGGCTATCATCAACAAATCAACAAATAAGTGCTGGCGAGGATGTGGAGGAAAAGGAACCCTCGTGCACTGCTGGTGGGAATGCAGACTGGGGCAACCACTGTGGAAAACAGTGTGGAGTTTCCTCAAAAAGTTAAAAATGGCACTCAAATTTGACCCAGTAATCCCACTTCTAGGACTATATCCCAAGAAACCAGAAACACTAATCAGAAAGAATATATGCACCCCTATGTTCATAGCAGCACATTTTACAATAGCTAAGATTTGGAAACAACCTAAGTGCCCATCAGCAGATGGGTGGGTTAAAAAACTGTGGTACATCTCCACAATGGAATGCTATCCCGCGATAAAAAAAAGTAGGACCTTTTACCATTTGCAACAGCATAGATGGAAATGGAGAGCATTATGCTAAGCGAAATAAGCCACTCAGAGAAATATAAATATCACATGATCTCACTCACATGTGGGATATACCTTGTACATCTGGGTTCCAGACACCATTCTGAATCCAGACCTATATCTGGGACCCACACACCCATCCCAGGGCCCCGATGTCAATCCCAGGGCACAGACCTGTATCCCAGGGCCCAAATGACCATCCTGGGGCCCAGACTACCATGCCGGAGCCCAGACCTCCATCCCATGATCAGACCTTATTTCGGAGCCCAGACCTTCCTGGTAGAACCACTATTTCCATGGCAGGACTCGGACCTCGATCCGGGGCCTTGACCAACATCCGGGGCCAAACCTCAACCCTGGGGCTTGAAAATCTATCACGGGGCCCAGACCTCCATGCTGGGGCCTACACCCCTACCCGGGATCCAGACCCCAATCCTGGGGCCCTAACCTCCATCCCAGGATCAGACCTTAATTCGGGGCCCAGAACTTCATGGCAGGACCCTTTTCCATGGCGGGACTCTGACCTCCATTGGGGCCCTGATGTCCACCTGGGGCCTTGACCTCCATCCAGTTCCCTGACCTCAATCCTGGAGCCTGGATCTCTATCATGGGGCCCAGACCTCTATCCCGGGGCACAGACCCCCATCCCAGGGCCAGAAAACAATTCCAGAATTAGACCTTACTTCAGGGCCCAGACATTCATGGAAGGACCCCTATTTCCATGGCGGGACTCGGACCTCCATCCGGGGGACTTCACCTACATCCGGGGCCCTGACCTCAAACCTGGGCCCGGGACATCTATCCCGTGGCCCAGACCTCCATGATGGGGCCTACACCCCTACCCGGGATCCAGACCCCGATCCTGGGGCCCAGACCTCCATCCCAGGATCAGACCTTAATTCGGGGCCGAGAACTTCATGGCAGGAACCCTATTTCCATGGCGGGATTAGGACCTCCATCCGGGACCTTGACCACATTTGGGACCCTGACCTCAATCCTGGGTCCTGAAAATCTATCATGGGGCACAGACCTCCATGCTGGGGCCTACACCCCTACCCGGGATCCAGACCCTGCTCCTGGGCCTAGACCTCCATCCCAGGAGCAGACCTTACCTCGGGGCCCTGACCTTCATGGCAGGACCCCTATTTCCACAGTGGGACTCGGAACTCCCTCCAAGGCCTGACTTCTTTCTTTTTTTTTTTGAATTGGTTTTATTTAATCTTACAGAAACCTGACTGGAGTTTGGTATGTAGTTATAAGTCCAGTAACAATTCTACAAAAATGGACATACAATGCCGGAATTCCTTCAAAGCAACAATATCATAGTCTTTTGCATAAAACATGCATTAACTGCCATATGTTGGCCAAAATCCGTCTCCCCGAGAAGAGACAGTCCAATGCAGTCAAGAAAACTAGCTATGAACAACAGGTACAAAAGGAGGTGTTCTGGTTAGTGTAAAAGGAGGAACAGTACCTTTCAGAGATAGGTACTATCTGCCCTTTGTCATAAAGGGCTGACAAGCCCTTCAGCACTGGGGGATTTGTACTGTGTTGCAATGTAATGCGTCACCTCAGACCTGGTCTTGACCTGTCAGAAGGAGGAACATTCTGTTAGTTACACATTTGAGAAGATATAAACTTGCAGGCCACAATGGTCCACTACTTGTGCAACCTTGCAGAGGGGGCGCAGAAATCCTGACTTGGAAGAGTTTCCTAGCTGGGGTTGTAAACAAACTCAAAGACACTCTGAGCTTTCCAACCTAGCCTTTCACCCTTTTCTACAAGGCCAGCCCCGGGCACACAGCATCTCCGTGGCCATAAGACCTCCAGCTCCACACCACTCTTCATGAGGATCTGTAATTGGGTGTGATGCAGAGAAACATGGGATGGATCATTTCTTTGAGGCCTTGACTTTCTGTAGTTCTCATTCACCGCATCCAGGGATCAGTGGACACTCGTCTACATGGCTGCTGAACACACAAAGGGATATTAATAAACACTTGTGGCCCCAAAGCCTCAAATGCTTGTAGTCACATAACTCAAAGTTTGTCATCTATTGTCAGGACAGACTTTGTTCCTCCAGAGCAGGGGTGGGGAACCTTTTTTCTGCCAAGGGCCATTTGGGTATTTATAACATTATTCACAGGCCATACAAAATTATCAACTTAAAAATTAGCCTGGTGTAGTCGGTCAAACATTTAATTAGCTTACCCCTAATGCCTTGGCAGGGCCAGACCCAATGATTTCCATGGGCCTTATATGACCCAGGCCAGACGTTGCCCAGCCCTGCTCCAGGGGGAGCAACTCCATTTATCAAAGGGTGTTTTCCCCATAGACTGAAGGGCTTTAAAGAGATTTCAAACCAACTGAAAGGACCTCCCTTCCAATACGGGTTTTATACAGCATTCCTTGAGGTTCTTCAAAAGATCTTAGTCATTAGGGAACCAGTTGTGGGCATTAACGCTTACACACATAAAGCTCATCATTCGCGCAGCCTAGGGAGTCTGCCTCTCCCACAAAAGGGCTCTCTCTGCCCTGCTCACAAGTAAGCTTAAGCCAGTATCTTTTCCTTCAGCACAAGTTAAGGGGGGAAATAATTTATTAGGGTTCTAATAACATTTTCATAACAGAACAATATCAAAATAGGTTTGTTTTTAATATATGCTTACGAATATCCCTGATAATATAAAGAAATCCAGAGGACTTTGTAAACCACCGAGATGTCACAGGGTAGTGCCCGGTCTGGTTTCTAGGCAGCAGGAGAGGGACTACTGTATGGCATGTTTTCTCCAGGAAGCCCTGTGAGCACCACAGTTCTGAAATTCTAACATGCTCGTGCCAGCAGAATTGTGAATGACATTTTCACTTTAAATTTATTAGTAAAATTCCTATCAAAGGTTGGCTTCCTCAATCCTGCCATCAGCCAATCTCCCTGCCTATAACAAGCCACAAAACCATCAATCCTGGCCACTCCAGAGGTTGGGCCCAGAGGAAACAAGTTGTGAGATCCCCTGTAAGCCGTGACCAAATCTCAGAAAGGAGGGATGTGGGAGAAGAAGCAGACCAGGCTTGAGGAAGCTTTGACCCAAGGCACCACAATCACAGGGGTGAGGGGACCTAGAGAGGTTCTAGCTGCAGGAAGATGCCCCCAAAGCAGGTCCTGGAAGACAACAGCTCTGTGGCAGAGTAGACACATTCCGGAGTTAAAGACCAAAAAAATTAGAAAAGAAACTAGTTTACTCTCTCAAAACCAAATCAAACTTCTTAAAACTTATAAGCAAATAACCCTGGATAGACTGGGGGTGTGGTGGGGGCTGAAGTCTGTGGAATGAGTTGCTTTTAGCTGAGTCAGAAAGAATGCTGGTTGTGAAATCAGCATAAACACTGTGGCTACTGCAGTTAAGGAGAGTGAAGGAAGCTTAAGATCAGAGGAGGCCTCTTCAAAGAGAGGATGGAAGAGGAACAAATGTGAAATATGCCTCTTTTATTCCTGGATCATTAAGTGGCATTTCCACCGCCTGGCTGAGAAGACGCCTGGCTGAAAAGGCGCCGTACTCCAGTCTAGCTGCAATAATACTGCATCCCATCCACCCTTCTTCTCTTTTTGGACTGAAACTCTTCAAAGAACTGCTGGATGTCCTCTCTCTTTACAACCGTGCCTTCATCAGCAAATCTCTTCAGATAGTCTTTAAGTTCAGTCTTCAAGTCATTATATTCACAAATGAGTTCCACTTGCTGGACTCTGTTCATGCTGCTAAGGGTGTCCATTAAAGGATCTGTCCTGCCAGCCGCCTGGTCAACCTTGTCCTTGTTTTCATAAGCCAGAACTGTGTCATATTCATCTGTCAGGAACAGGACATCTAGATCGCCATACATTTTCATACAGTCTTTGCAGGTACATAACTTGCTACACCAGTTCAGGGGCCAAAAGGTGGCAGTGTCTTTCTTTATAAAATGCTTAGCTTTAAGCTCCTGAAGTTTGCAGCCAGTCTGTGATTCTGTATTGAGATGTTGATTCTTAAACACTGTCTGGAGATCAGACTCAGAACTAGAGCTGGCACATGGTTCATTAGTCTGCTCTGCTTTAACTGCCTTGACAGCATCCTTTGCATGTTCTGGAACATCCTCTTTGAGGGGACTATCATGATGATCTCCATTTTCAGGTTTGGTAACTTCCTCATCACCTATTCCATCGACATTCAGCACCAACCCATCATCCTCAGCAGATACTTTGGCTACTGCCAATTGTGCAGCGTAAGCCCACAAGAAAGAGCAGCGCTTCATACAGGCCTGGCACACCATCTCCTGGAAATCCCCACTCTCGGGGGGCATGGCACCGAGATGCCTACCATGGAACCAGTCTTCCCAGACTACGCACTGGATCATCTCATCTGGAATCTCATCATCAGGATCAGGATAAGGTCTCTTACAAATGCAATACAATCCAAAAAAGTTGTCATTATACTTATTGCCAGAATTTATCTTTGCTTTGTCAGGAAATAATTTGCATTCCAAATTTTTAAACTTGCTGTTTCCACAATCACAATGAAAATTTCTTTTTGTATATAGCTCAAATAGTTTATGACTTCCATGACTCATAACTGCAAGCTAGGCAAATTCCTGCTGGTTTTTCTCCCTTGGGGGTGCAGGTACCACAGGCATATGGTGCTTGTCTCTTTACGGAGCCCTGCAAGTAGGAGCACTTCTCGGAGTCGCTGCCACCCAGGACGGCGCACGCCTCCTTCTCCAACTCCTCGTCCTCCTCCAGGACGTCAACCAGAGACACCACGGGCTCCAGCTCCAACTGCCGTCCGTCGAGACCCTCCACTCCGGCCATCCTCAACTGTCACCCCGTTGCAGCTCTGCGCTGGCGGAGGCGGGAAAAGCAGCCGCGGGAGGCATGGCCGGAGGAGCCAAGGCCTGACTTCTATGGCAGGATCTAAAAGGCCATGGCAGGACTCCCACCTTCCAGTAATGATCAACATAATTTGATGAACAAGAACAGATCCAGAGACAAATGTCTGGGGAAGGCTGTTTAGAGAACAACGAATGGACTTGTATGCGTGCATATTAGCATAACCAATGGACACAGACACTGGGGCAGTGGGGGCTTGCCCTGGGGTGGGAATGGCTTGTGGTGGGGAGGTCAAATGGGGGTGGGGGGAAAGGAGACATGTAAAATTTTAGATAAGAAAGAAAGAGCCTTAACTGGTTTGGCTCAGTAGATAGAGCATCGGCCTGCGGACTCAAGGGTCCCAGGTTCAATTCCGGTCAAGGGCATGTACCTTGGTTGCGGGCACATCCCCAGTAGGGAGTGTGCAAGAGGCAGCTGATCAATGTTTCTCTCTCATTGATGTTTCTAACTCTCTATCCCTCTCCCTTCCTCTCTGTAAAAAATCAATAAAATATATTTTTTAAAAAAAGAAAGAAAGATAAAATAAAAACAAGTTGACCAATTAAAAGAAACAATAATAAATATTTTTAAAAAGAAAAAAATGTATTGACTTATCAGGGAGTAGTTGTTGAAGCCCCAGAAACTCAGAAAGACACTAGAACTGGTCTAGAATGGAAATGGGTTCACAGATCCCTTGCACAGCAGAGAACTGGAATTAGATTTCCTGCAAAAAGTCAGGAACCAGGAAAGAGCTGGCCTACCCTTGATTGGGGGGTAGAAAAACACCTTTAACCTTTGAGACATGACCCCAAAGTGTCCTAGACCATAGAGGAAAGAGGAGAAAGAAGGCCACTTTAGCAACTGTTCAAAATCCCAAGCCCAAGTAGCAAATGGTGAGGACCCAAATCTGCCCTTTAGAATGGTGTGGAAACCTAGGACCAATAAATAACAACAAAAACAAAAAATGCTCTGAACCTTGTGACTCAATAGGGCCCAGCAAGGCCATCAGGACACTGCCCCTTCATAATCCAGGACACATGCAAGACTCCCATGAAAACAAAACTTTCCAATAGATGAGTTCACAATCAATTTTTACAGAGAACTAACAACCACTACAATCAATAGTCAGCTGACATAACAAATGGGACAGTTCACACTTTAAGAACCAAAAATAGCCCTAACCGGTTTGGCTCAGTGGATAGAGCATCAGCCTGTGGACTCAAGGGTCCCAGGTTCGATTCCGGTCAATGGCATGTACCTTGGTTGCAGGCACATCCCCAGTGGGGAGTGTGCAGGAGGCAGCTGATCGATGTTTCTCTCTCATCGATGTTTCTAACTCTCTATCCCTCTCCCTTCCTCTCTGCAAAAAATCAATAAAATATAAAAAAAAAAGAACCAAAAATAATACAGTAATCTGAATGTAACTTTAAAATAAGTATGTCTTTAAATCCAGGGGAATTTTGTATCAAAAAAAAGAGGATTGGAAGAATGTTTTTGCCTTGGATTCCTCTGAAAATTACAATGTGTTATTTTAAGGCATCATCCACAATATACAAAAACAAAGAAATAGAAGAGAAAATAAAAAGAAATGTTTTAATGGAAGTCAAAAAGTAGATGTAAAGTGGTAACTGAATTATCAGACCAGAAGAAAAGACACTGAGACAATGAAAGGAGCTGGAAAAAATCTTAAAACAACAACAACAACAACATCATATCTTCAGAAAGATCAGAGGAAATGCTACCAGATCAAATCCATGAGGCAAGAAAAAGGTGCTATGAAAAGAAACATTAAGGAACAGAAAAAAAAGCCCATTAGAAATTTAAAATTGGACAGCAGAAATTTTAAATTCCAGTAAAATTAAGGGTAACTTCATGGAAAGTAGAAAGATGAAGGTATTGAAAAATAGGCAGGAAGTGATAAGAATATTAGAGAATCAATTTGGGGACTCAACACCCAGATAAAAGAAATCCTAGAAAAAAAAATGAATAGTGAAAACGAAGGGTGGAAAAGTAGCAAATAATACAAGAAAATTTCAGAGAACCTGAGTTTCCAAATTAAAAGGATTCACCAGGTGCCCAGCAAAATGAATGAGAAAAGAAAAAACCACCAAGACACATTAATATGCATTATAAGACTAGAAAGATAAAGAGAATATCCTAAAAGCTTCTAAGAGGAAATTCAGCCATTTACAATAGATCAAGAATTAGTAAAACATCAGAAATCCAGCAACTGTAAAAAACAGAAGAAATTAAGAGCCTGCAAAATTCTGAAGGAAAATAAATTCCAACCTAGAATTCAGAACTCAGCCAAATACCAATGCAGTATGAGAGTAGAATGAAGGCTTTTTGGAAATTTAAGTTCTCTAAAATGTTATCTCCTATATATACTTCCCTCAGCAAAATCCAGTAATACAGCAAAATAAGGGGCTAAACTAAAAGAATGCTAGCTAACATTTATATAGTACCTATTGTATCTAGGCTACTTTTATGTGTCTGTGTGTATGTGTGTATACTCATTTAATTAAATCCTCATAGGAATTAGCAGAACATTATTATTATTATCCACATTTTACAAAGTGGTAAAGGAAGGTTGAGTAATCTGCCCTTTGTCATAAAGCCTGTAAGCAGCAGTTCGGTTCCAGAGCCCATACCTTTAAATAACGGGGAAGATTTAACACCCATTCATAAAAGGAACTTCCTGGACCTGATAAAGCAGCTCTATGAGACTGACAAAAATTGTACACCTATGGATGAGGACATTGGCCGGGGGTGGGGGTAAGGGCAGAGGGTCGGGTGGGAACTGGGTGGAGGGGAGCTATGGGGGGAAAAAGAGGAACAACTGTAATAATCTGAACAATAAAGATTTTTTTTTTTTTAAAAATCAGCTCTATGAAAAATCTTTAGCTTACATCAGGTATGTCAAACTCAAACGCTAACACAGGCCAAATAAACGAGGCATGTGGCCCGCGGGCTGCAAGTTTAACATGCTTGGCTTACATCATCTTTATAGAGAAAGGTTAAATGCTTTATCCCTAAAAATCAGAATAGGGTAAGAATGCCCACACTCGAAAGAAATGGACTTACAGGTCCAAGAAGCGCAGAGAACCCCAAACAAAAGGAATCCAAAGAGGACCACACCAAGACACATCATAATTAAAATGCCAAGAGCAAAAGACAAAGAGAGAATCTTAAAAGCAGCAAGAGAAAGAAAATCAGTTACCTACAAGGGAGTACCCATACGACTGTCAGCTGATTTCTCAACAGAAACTTTGCAGGCCAGAAGGGAGTGGCAAGAAATATTCAAAGTGATGAATACCAAGAACCTACAACCAAGAATACTTTATCCAGCAAAGCTATCATTCAGAAGTGAAGGCCAGATAAAGAGCTTCACAGATAAGAAAAAGCTAAAGGAGTTCATCACCACCAAACCAGTATTATATGAAATGCTGAAAGGTATCCTTTAAGAAGAGGAAGAAGAAAAAGGAACTCTTACCATTTGCCACACCATGGATGGAACTAGAGAGCATTATGCTAAGTGAAATAAGCCAGTCAGAGAAGGATAAATACCACATGATCTCACTCATTTGTGGAATATAATGAACATCATAAACTGATGAACAAGGACTGATCCAGAGATGGAGAGGCATTGATTGGACTGTCGGGCCTTGGAGGGAAGGTAGGGGAGGGCAGGGTTAAGGGGGAAAGATCAACCAAAGGACTTACATGCAAGCATATAGGTCTAACCAATGGACACGGACAACGGGGGAGTGAGGGCATGAGTGGGGGGGAGGGGTAGAGGGTAACGTGGGGATAAGGACACATATGTAATATCTTAATCAATAAAAAAAAAAGAATGAAAACATATTTGAAGAAATAATGACAGAAAACGTCCCCTACCTGCTGAAAGAAATAGACTTCCAAGTCCAGATAGCGCAGAGAACCCCAAACAAAAGGAATCCAAAGAGGACCACACCAAGACACATCATAATTAAAATACCAAGAGCAAAAGACAAAGAGAATGCCCACACTCACAACTTCTGTTCAGGATGGTAGTAGAGATCCTAGCCAGTGAAATAAGGCAAAAAAAAGAAATAAGAGGCATAAAGAAAAGGAAGAAATAAACTGCTTTGTTCTCAGATGTCATGATTGTTTTAAATATAAAATCCAAAAGAATCTCTAAAAATAAAACTACTAGAACTAATAACTGAATTTACTAAGGTCCCAGAATATATATACAACTCAATTATATGTCTATATACCAGTAAGAAAAAAACTGGAGAAAAAGATCACACAAAAAAATAATATTTTTTAAAATACCATTTATAACAGCATCCAAATAACCATAAAATAAATACTTAGGGATAAATTTAACAAAACAGATCCAAAAGCTATGTACTCGAAACTCTAAAATTAGAAAATAGATAAATTAGAAAATCTTATATAACAAAACCCTAATATGCAAGTCGACCAAACTGCAGAACGACCAGTCGCTATGACACACATTGACCACCAGGGGGCAAACGTTCAATGCAGGAGCTGCCCCCTGGTGGTCAGTGCGCTACCACACGGGGAGCGCTGCTCAGCCAGAAGCCAGGCTCACGGCTGGCGAGTGTAGCGGCAATGGTGGGAGCCTCTCCTGCCTCTGCAGCAGCACTAAGGACCCCTTGGGGTCCTGGACTGCAAGAGTGCACAGGCCGGGCTGAGGGACCCCCTCACCCCCGTGCACAAATATCGTGCACTGGGACTCTAGTATCTAAATAATTGAAGAAAGATACTATGCTCATGAATAGGAAGACTCAATATTGTTGAGATATCAATTTTATCCAATTGATCTATAGAATCAACATAACCCCAAACAAAATCCCAGTAGGATATTTTGTAGAAATTGACAAGCAATTTTAAATTATCTGGAGATGTAGTTAAAGCAATTTAGAAAAAAAGGAGCAAGCCAAAACAGTAATCTGTCCAGATTGCAACAGGACTATGAAGAAGAGAGGAATAAAATCCAGATTATCATTATTTTTGCTGGAACTAGTAAGAATGGTCCTCAGATAGGGGGGCAAGGGATGGTGAGGGGGCTGTGGTTAGTCAGAAGGGAATCTAGTATACAGGAAAGCAGTATATTTCAACAAAATTACTTGGAGGTTGGAAATAAATTGTAATATATTTTTATTGATTTCAGATAGAAAGGGAGGGGGGGGAGAGAGAGAGAGAGAGGAAAAAAAACATCTTTACTAATAAAAGGATAATATGCCTCTTGCCTCCTCACTCCAAAGTGTAACCACCACACAGGACAGTGGGTTTTCAAAGTACCATTAGCCCTTGAATAACATGGGGTTGAACTCCGCGGGTCAACTTATATGGGATTTTGTTCAATAAATACTGTAGATGTCTTTTCTCTTCCTTATGATTTTCTTACCATTTTTTTTAGCTTACTTTGTAGTAAGAATACAGCATATAATACAAATACAAAAAATAAAATAAAAAATAAAAGGGTAATATGCTAATTAGACCAGACATCTTCTGGACAAAGCCTCGGTGGCGGGGGCCAAGGCAGAGGTGGTTAGGGGCGACCAGGCCGGCAGGGGAGAGTGGTTAGGGGCAACCAGGCAGGCAGGCAGGTGAGCAGTTAGGAGCCAGTGGTCCTGGACTGTGAGAGGGATGTCCGACTGCCGGTTTAGGCCCGATCCCCGGGATTGGGCCTAAACCGGCAGTTGGACATCCCCTGAGGGTCCTGGATTGGAGAGGGTGCAGGCCAGGCTGAGGGACCTCACACCCCACCCCACCCCCGTGCACAAATTTCATGCACCAGGCCTCTAGTCAATGATAAGAATCATTGATCGGCTGCCTCCTGCATGCCCCCCTACTGGGGATCTAGCTCACAACCCAGGCATGTTCTCTTGACCAGAATCAAACCCAGAACCCTTCAGTCTGCAAGCCAACATTCTATCCACTGAGCCAAACCAACTAGGTCTGGGGCTGGAATATTTTAACCAAGTCTTCAAAGCCAATTTTCAGTTTTTCAATATTAGCAAGCATTGTGCAAAACATCCATTCACATCCCAACCCCTGTCCCCAATAAACCCTATCCTCTGATATTCACCTGTCCTTAACCCCAATCTTATCTGTTTGATGGTGGGGTAGGAGGTGTAATGGCCACTGTAATGAGAAGGTATCCTTTTTAAAATATTTTTTTATTGATTTTCAGAGAGTGAGGAAGGGAGAGGGACAGAGAGAGAAACATCCATGTGAGAGTGAAAAATCAATCAGCTTCCTCCCACACATTGATCGATTGCCTCCTGCACACCCCCAACTGAGGACTGAGCCTGCAACCCAAGCATGAGCCCCAAACAGGAGTTGAACCAGCAACCCTCTGGTGCATGGGAGGATACCCAGCCAACTGAACTACACCAGTCAGGGATCAAGAAGGTATCTTAAGACCAAAAAATGATGCAGGCAACTTCACAGAATATAACACAATATATTATAGGGTCATTCCCTTAAGTGATGTAGGGTCAGAGGGACAACAACCCAGCAATCTGCATAGATTATTCTCCACTAACAGGCTCCTGTTACAGTACTTGTTTTATAGTGTAACTCAGGTACTAATGATTGACAAGACAAAAGGACAAAGAATGCAGTGCATGCTAGGAGTCATACCTCCTCGTGGTCTTATGATAGATGATTGTTCATCATAAATACTATCACCATTTTTACATTTATATTTATCCCAGTTGTTGTGCCATTCCCACTCTTACTAACAAAAACATTTAAGGCTACATTGTGTAAGTTTAAGGAACACAGATAATCATGCTTGCTAATGGCAATAACATTGGTTAGAGATTACAACATGAAAACTTAGAGATGAAAGAAATCCGGGATACAGAGATGGAGTTAGTTTTGCTCACATCCACATTTATACACTGTCCCTAACTCTCTGCCATCTCTGACCCCTCCCCCTGACTCCTCTCCTAAGATGCACCCCATCCCTGATCTCAGCACCATCCTGAACATTGAGCTCCTCCCTGAGGTGAACTCTCTGCCTGACCTTCACTAGGTATCTAATCCTTATCCTATCTAGTGATCGAAATACCAGTCTTTTATATTTTAACTAGGGGCCCAGTGCACGAATTCATGCACCTTGAAAGGAACTGTGGGCGCGAGGCTGAGGTAGGCACAGGGGCGGGTCTCAGCCCATCCTCCGTGCCCCCACCTGGCCCCTCCCACCACAGCCCTCCCCCCACACACACTCCTCCCCCCGTCTCCTGTCTGCTGACAGCCCCACTCCCACCGCTGCCCTTCCCACATGCTGATGGCGCCAGCCCCGCTCACACCCACTGAAGGAATGGAGCAATTGGGGCCGGTGCCAGCAGCGGGTGCAAGAGGGGCCAGTGCAGTCAGCAGGTGCGAGCAGAGGCTTCCAGCCCCAATCACCCCTCAGGAGCAGGGGGAGGTGAAGAAGCCCTGAGGGGCGATTAGGGCCAGCAGCCACCGATGATGGTGCCAAGCGATTGGGGCTGGCGCTGGGCACTGGCAGTGAGTGTAAGTGGTGGCTCCAGCGCCAGCAGTGGGTGCAAGCAGAGCCGGTGCCAGCAGCAGGTGTGAGCACCAGGTGGGACCATGGCATGTGGGAGCAAATAATTTTCAGTAACTACCAGAGGCTCGCCCCGATGACAGCGACTGGCGCCCCTGCTCACCTGCTCCACCATCCCACTACAGCCTACGCCCACTATGTTCTGCACACGCCCCCTGGTGGTCATCACACGTTATAGTGACCAGTTGTTCGGTTGTTCCGCTGTTTGGTCTATTTGCATATTAGCCTTTTATTATATAGGATATGCTATGTTATTTCAGTACCAATATCCTGGCATTTTTACAGATCCAAAATCAAAACCTTTTATGTCTTGAGCTATACCCAGAGAATTACACATTGCATTAACAAATCTAACTGAATAATGGTGTACTTGTTTGAAGACAGTTCTGACACCACCCCTCTCCTTATTGCTATTTGATTCCCTCTTCTCAATTACTAATGAGGCCAAGCGTCTTCTCAAATGTGTATTTCTATTTCCCCAGGTCCAATATTAACTTACTGAAGCCCCTGATGAAGTTGTCTTTGGGATGGAGGAAGTTGAGCATTCGGGGATACAGTAGGGAAGGTGGGAAGAGGATTCAGGGATGGAAGGAGAAGAAAGGGAGATTCCCAGGGCCAGTTCCCAGCCTTCCTTCCTGGATTCTTTCTGCATTCTTCTATCATCTCCTCTTAGTCAAATCCAGCTCTTAGGGATTGAGCCCCTAACTCCTTCCTCACCATCCTATTTGGAGAGTCTCAAGCTAAGGCAGGCAGAAGCACCTCCATCCTGGTCCTGGAAGAGCATCTTAGACAATACTCTAGAGAGGATGGTGATGGCTTTTTCTTCCAGCCACTAACTGGACTAAATAGCAGTGGCTACTGTTGTAGTCACTAACCCACCCTAGCCATTCACTCTATTTCTGACACTTCTCCCTGAGACTCACCAACCCCCACATTCATCCCATTCCTAACCCTCCTTCCATATCTGCTCCCAATGCCATCTTGAACCTCCCTAAATCTCACTCACATCATTGCCAACCTTTCCCTATTTCTGAATCTCTCCCTATACTCTGACCCTCCACCTTATCCCAAGTTGCCACACCATCCCTGGCTCCCCCCTTTGACTCTAACCTCAACCCTGACCCTAATCCCAACCTTGATCTAAATCCCATTCCTAAATCCCCTCCAGCAGCGAGGGTCTTAGAGGATAGTAGAAGTGTTCCTTGAAGAAGATCCAACAAAGTAAGACCTGCTCTCCTTGGCCAAGAATTCCTTGCTGATCAGGCCATGGATGGCCATGATCTTGAGGAGTCCATGGCAAAACTTCTGACCAATGAAGGCGTAGATGAGGGGATTGAGGCAGCTGTGAAGGAAGCCCAGAATCTCGGTGGCATCCAGGGCCCGACCAATGTCATTTCGGCGACCACAGCTATCCTTGATCATCCCGATCCTCAGAAGGGTGTCTGACAACAGGACCAGGTTGTAGGGCAGCCAGCAGAGCAGGAAGACAAGCACGACAGCAAAGATGACCCGCATGGCCCGGTGCTTTGCCCTATGTGGGCCTGAAACAGTGTGCACAGGGTGAGCCCATAGCAGAACAGCATGACCAGCAGTGGCAGAAGGAAGCCAATGGTCTGGGGCAGGGCCCGCATCACCATGCACCATTTAGTTGAATTGTCACTCAGGTCTGCCGGAAGCCAGTCCATCCTTGCTGCTTGACACCGTCGCTGCAGGGAAGAAACATCTGCACAGCATATGTTTCAAGGGACCTGGCGTATATGGCATACTGTTCTTAATACAGTGGGGCCTTGACTTACGAGTTTAATTCGTTTTGTGATGGAGTTCATAACTCAAATTACTCGTATGTCAAATCACTGTGACGTTCGCTGCGCCAACTAGTGGTGGGGTATCTGAAGCTGGCTCGTAACCCAAATTTTTTTGAGCTTGCAACTCAAAGCAAAAAATCAGCCGAGAGATGGCTCGTGTCTCAAAAAAACTCGTTAGTCGGGACACTCGTAAGTCAAGGCCCCACTGTATGTTTGCTTCCCTTCTTAGCGCTACGTGTTTTAACCAAGGTCACCTCTCCGAGAAAGGTTGTTTTCCCAGGT
>NW_005371173.1:1539811-1556522 GCF_000412655.1 Myotis brandtii
TATCACTTAGGATAATCTCCTTCAGTTACTTCTTTGTAGCTTAACAGAACAATAGAGTAGTGACTTTGGAATGGAGATAAGAAACGCCCTAATCTTTAAAATAGAATGGATAGGATTAAAATCAAGGACAATAAAGACAGAACCTGGCTGGAGAACCTGAGTAGAGAACCTGGCTAAGCTGCTGATCAACTGAACGCTGTCTCCGTGTATTCCTTCTTCACCGACTCCGTCCACACCTTTGGGAACCCCTGGACCTGTTGGGGTTGGACCCCAGCACAGATCTTCATAGCAGACTGGGCTGGATAAAGGTGGTTGATAGGCCTTATGGAAAACGAAGATGGGCAGGGACAGGATCAGAGATAGAGCCCAGCTGCCTAAGCATATGAACTTGACCCAGTGCCGCTTCTGAGTCAGAGTGCGTGGGGCATGAACAACAGCCAGGTAGCAATCCACGCTAATGCAGGCCAGTAGTAGAATTCCACTGTAAAAGTTGACTTCCTTCAAGAGTGAGACCACCTTGCACAGGGGTGTGCCAAAGATCCAGCCCTTTGCCTTGACGGCAGCCCAGATAGGCAAGGTCAGAGCAAAGAGCAGGTCGGCCATGGCCAGGTTCAGGAGGTAGACATCAGTGACAGAGCAGGTGGCCCAGCTATATAAAATGACCAGCATCACCAGGGAGTTTCCCAGCAGGCTCAGCAGAAAGACCAGAGCATAGATGACAACCACAGCATACCTGTTGAGTGTCTGTGTCCATGAGAAGAGGCTATAATATTTTTCTGTGGGTGGTGTGCCGGTGACGTTTTCAAAGTAATCCCATTCATATTACATGAAGGAAGCCTAGATTTGATCTAATTGAAAAATTAGGAAAGAATTGTGATTTATAACTCAGATTCAAGTCACTTTCATCAAGAATGTGAGAACAGCCCTAGCTGGTTTGGCTCTGTGGATAGAGCATTGGCCTGCAGACTGAAGGGTCTCAGGTTCCATTCTGGTCAAGGGCATATGCCTGGGTTGCGGGCTCGATCCCCAGTGGAGGGCGTGCAGGAAGCAGCTGATTGAAGTTTTGCTCTTACATCCATATTTCGCTCTCTCCCTCTCCTTTCCATTCTGCTGATTGAACTTACATCCATATTTCGCTCTCTCCCTCTCCTTTCCATTCTCTCGAAAGAAAGAAAGAAAGAAAGAAAGAAAGAAAGAAAGAAAGAAAGAAAGAAAGAAAGGAAGAAAGTTAGTTATCTGAGTTTTCCGCTCTATGGATGACAATGCTTATTCTCTTCCTTTTCTAATATTTATTTCCACTTGTTTATTCCTTACATTCCCTAGCAGACTGCCTTTAAAAGCTTCCAACTTGCCTGACACACAAAAAGGGGAAAGGATTTGACTTTTTACAGATTTCAGGAGTCCACCGGAGGAAGGCTCACAGGAGTCTTCCACTTAGGAGGAATTTGGGAGTAATCTGAAGGACTGTGTACTTAAGCTGTGTTTGCAGAAAAAGCACACAATTTTTACTTATATTGTAAGCTCCTTTGGGGTGGCCTGGGGGCTGGTGGAGATGTTGATGGAGATATGGAGGGAAAATTGAACCCCCTCCATACCAGCCACCAGCACTTCTTTAGCACAACCACTACCAACAATTGGTTCATTAGAATGGCCCTGGGGCTGGGGGCATAGGCCACCTGGGGTCTGGCTGGACAACAGGGGGATCATTGGGGCAACTAGTGAATGGAGGAGGTGGGGTTCATGTCATTTTGCTCCTCTCTCTGTTCTGACGGATGGCTTCGCTGGGAACCTGCCTCAGTTTCCCCAGCAGCTAATGTCGTCCCCTGGCTTTACACCTCTTTAATGAAAGGGCGAGGACTATGCCCTCCATCTTACCCTGGGTCCTCCATTTTTGGGCAAAGCCATGTGCTCAGCAAGACTTCTTCCCGGAAGTCCAAGCCTCTGCTATCCACACCCAGGATTTCTCTAAACTAACCAATGACAATCAAGGGAAGTGCACGCCATAGAGATGACCACATCCTGTGTAACGAGGCACCAACTTGCGCCTGGCCAATCGGCAGGGCCCACAGTCCCCTCTCCTCCCCTTACTCCACCGCCCTATAAAACTCCTCTTCACATCGGGCTAGCTCTCTCTCTCTGCCACCTGCTGCTGTGTCAGTAAGGAGAAGAGGGGAGCCAGACCTGGGTTTGAATAAAAGACTCTTTGCTTTTGCATCGGACACGGCTGGCTCCCTGGTGGTCTTTTGGGAATCCTGAAATCTGGGCATAACATAATCACTGTACTTTAATCACTTCTCCATTATCACATGAACCCTACTGTACTGCAATGCTGTGTTTACCACTTTACCAGTCAGCCCTCCCCACTAGACCAGGGACCCTCTCTGAGTCATCTTTGGATCCTCCGCCAGGGAACAAGTGCAATGACACTAGACATATCTCCTATGATTTATGGATCATGGATCATCACTAGGATTCAGACTGTCTGTTACTGCTGGCACATGGTCATGCCTAAGGTGTGCCTGAAAGCTTCACTTGCGCACAGCCAGGCTGGTCTGTCTGGCATTGTTCTTTCCCAACCATCCTCTATTGTTTAAAGTCAGTGTCCATCTGTTCGAGTGCAAATTATGCACCTACCCATAAATGCCAAATTTATCATGCCACTGGTGCCTACCATTCTGCCCCGAGCAAGCATTTTTTTTAAGGCTAAGTCATGCTCTCCACCTGGTTCTCTTATCATGTATAACTAGTAGCAGGAAGTGTAGGAGACCATTGCCTAGGGCTACCCATGCTTTGCTTTTACTGCCCTGAGACTATTATGATCTAATGCCTAGACTAAAAAGGACTTGAGGATGGGAAAGTCCCTGAAGGGAGTGGACATTCCCCCTATTAAGCATCTAGAGCAGTGGTTCTCAACCTTCCTAATGCCGCGACCCTTTAATACAGTTCCTTATGTTGTGGTGACACCCAATTTCATTGTTACAAATTGAACATAATTAAAGTATAGTGATTAATCACAAAAACAATATGTAATTATATATGTGTTTTCCGATGGTCTTAGGCGACCCCTGTGAAAGGGTTGTTCGACCCCCAAAGGGGTCGCGACCCACAGGTTGAGAACCACTGATCTAGAGAAAAGGTAGCTCATGAAGCAGAAAATAGTGACTGGATACAGAAAAAAGAGACTGGGGCCTGGACTACAAAATGCCTGCAGGTCAAGCTGCAGCTACAGTAAAAGAGAGTGTTTGCCACCAGAGGGCAGCAAGGGACCCACTGAGAAAGACCAAAACAAGCAGCCATATCTTTTTTTGAGCATCCATATCTTAATATCTATTTTAAGCCCCTTGTGTTTAATTTCTTTCTGCTTTTCCTAAGCCCTCAGTCAAGCCGTTTCAACATTCCAGTCTATTTAAACTAATGTCTGAGAATTAGAAAAGAGTCTGGTCCACCCTCACGCTTGGAGGAGCAGCAGTGGTAGCTTAGGTCTCCAGTGGGAACATGATCTGGGGGTCAAGAGTCAAAAAGAATCTTTGCCTTCATGGCAAGAAAGAGCATTTTATTGAGGAGGGGGAAGGGCACATGTACATGGGCATGAGATAATGTTTTACCCACTTGAAAATGTTCCAGCAAGTCTACCCACCCAACTATCTTCCAACCTCACTTCCCACTTCTAACCGCTCCATCACAAACGGATCTGTAATGTTCCTAATGGGAAAGCATTTTTCCTTTCTGTGCATAGCATCCAATGCCACAAAGACACATGGAGGTCATGTGTCGAGATATGTGAAGCCTGAATGCCACCCTGATGGCAAAATGCGGGGACCTCTTCTTGTCACCCTGCTTTTTAAATGGCAGCTTCTATATGCAAGACCACGGGAACAGCACAGTATGGCTGTGAGTATATCGATGTTGCCACGTGTCAGCTTTGATGTCCGCATCGGGCATTTCTTCACATTCCTGCAGAAGAATCCACTTAAACCTGGGGACCAAAGTGGAGGCAAAGGAGGAGGAGGAGAGGATTCACCCCCCTCCCCGGGGATTACCCCCATTGCCAAATGACAGGTCCAAGGACAATCATGTAGCCTACGATGATCCACTCAGAGCCAAGTTCAGGTTGGTTGTTTAACAACAGTGGAAAAAACAAGTGTGTAGTCTTGTTGCTGCTGGACATCATTTTGCTACCATAAATGGCAAACCAGTCCAAGGACAAAAACTAACATACGGAGGAAGGCAGAGCTCAGAGAACCAGCGAAACAGGAGCCAGAGTCCTGGACAAACCATGCACAGAGGTCATCTTCTCTCTGTACTTTTCAGTTACATGAGGCAATAAATTCTCTTTATTGTTAAGACCCATTCAAGTAAAGCTTTCTGTTACCCACAACCAAAACTGTGCCCAACTGAGAGAGTTCTAGAAACAAAAGGTGATCTGGAATGAGAGGAGAGAAGAGGAATGTCAGTGAATCACAGGGTCTTGGTTGTGACTGTCAGGATAATGGCAGGACTTAACAGAGATATGACCTCCTAGGTGCAGACCTCCTGCCCCCAATTGCCAAGTTCTGGTGGAAGCCAGAGAAGAACTTTGAAAGTTGAGTACTTGAGAACCCATCTCAGGGCACTCTCCTGTGTGAATTCAGAAATGCACATGAAGGATCCAGAAATCCCTGCTTTGAAGTCAGAACGTAATTCAAACACTGCCTCCCCCCCCGCCCCCACTTTATTAGTTTGTGATCTTGGACAAGTTTGTTAACATGTATCAAAGTATTCTTATCCATAGACATGGGGATAATAAAACTTGTCTCATGGTGCTATTGTGATGATGAATGAGATAAGAGTACAGGATCTAGAGCAGCGGTTCTCAACCTGTGGGTCTCGACCCCTTTGGGGGTCGAACGACCCTTTCACAGGGGTCACCTACCATCGGAAAACACATATATAATTACATATTGTTTTTGTGATTAATCACTATACTTTAATTATGTTCAGTTTGTAACAATGAAATTGGGGGTCACCACAACATGAGGAACTGGATTAAAGGGTGGCGGCATTAGGAAGGTTGAGAACCACTGATCTAGAGCCAAACCACCCACTTCCATGCAAATCCCAGCTCTGTCCCATGGCCTGTATGTCCACGGGAAGAGTAGATACTTGCCTTGGGCCTCAATTTTCTCATCTGTAAAATGAGAATGAAAGTAGCACCTAGCTTATAGGATTGATATGAAGATCAATGAGTTAATACATGTAAAGTGCTTAGCACAGCATCTCACTGATAATAAATGTTTAATCACTTTTATCTGTCTTTATACAAAATTCTTATGGTCCTATTGGGGAAATAGATACCAAACGCACTAAACAATACAGACCCTGACCCTGCAATCCCACCTAATATAAGAGAAGGAAGGAAGTAGGAGGGAAGGAAGAGTGGAAGGACAAGTTTATCACAGGATTGTTCATAATAAAATTGGATAATAATTTCAATGTCTTTCAAAATACTTTTATACAAAGTATAGTAGAGCTATAAAGTGGAACACTATGCTTCTATTTTGATCACTGTATCTCAAGTGCCTAGGAGGCATCTTAGTAATTATGGTTCAATAAAAAGTTTTTGAAGAAAGAAAAGCAAAGGGAAGAGAGATGGATTATATTTCTAGAGACTGGAAGACCCACAGGGACTTGCCTTCTGTTTATTTCACCTTCAGCCTCTGGGAAATAACGCTGGAGGGAAAGCTGACTCCACCATGGCCCTAAAGAAATGACTTAGCAGAACATAAGATCTCTAGCTATACTGGAAAACCAACTTAGATAAAGCAAAGGAGATTTTTCCTCAGGGGTTTTGAAATTCTCCCAGGTGATTCTAAAATACACAGCTGATTAAGAACCACACAGGAATAAGCCAAGTTCTAAAGAACATCAACGCAGCTCATTTGTTTCATATTTTATTATACTCTTGCTATAAAATAATAAAATTTGTATGTTGCTTTCATCTGAAAAAAAAAAAAAGCAAAGGAGATTTAAAAAAGAATCTAGGCCTGGTTGCCAGGGACTGTAGTTGCAAGAAAAATCCAGTAGAGGGCAGCATTATCTTCAGTGGGGGTGGTGAAATAATCCAGGTGAAAATACCTTGTACTCCCTAGAAGTTGGATTAGACAGCGAACATCTTGCACCTAACACCACCCTTGAAAGTTTGCAAACCTTTTCCATTCTCCCCTTAAAGTCCTTCCAGGTTAGACTTTAGCAAGTGCTAGAGTATGAATGCAGTTTGAGATGCGCGATTGAGGTTTGTCACCCACATATGTCACTCAACTAATCACTGGCTTCAAGAACTTAATAGTCCTGTCCCTATGGTCATCCCCTTTTCCAGCCCACTGACCCTTCCTCCAGAGCAGTGTGAACCCATACTTTCAAACTGCACCTTTGGATACTCTAGGCAAAGCAATGAAAAGATATAGTTCAGAGAACTAAAATTTTTTTCATTTTCTTCTAGCTCACTTTTTGGTCCTCCAGCACTTAGCTCGGCCTGCCATCACAAAATCCCGTGGACTAGGTGGCTTAAACAACAGCTATTTATTTCTCACAGTCTGAAGGCTGGAAGTCTGAGATCAGGGTGCCAGCAAGCCTGTGTTGTGGTGAGGGCTCTCCATCTGGCTTGCAGACAGCTATCTTCCATGCAGCCATTTGCTTGCACGGTGCAGACAGAGAAGGAGCTCTGGTCTCTTCCTCTTCTTATAAAGACACTAATATCATCATGGGGCCCCACCCTCATGACTCCATCTAAACCTAATTGCCTCCCAAAGGCCCCACATCCAACAACCATGACATTGGGGGTTGGGGCTTCAACATAAGAATTTTGAGGAGACACAGACATTCAGCCATAACAAGCACAGCATCACAATTTGAGTAGGATGATTTCCTTCTCCTGTAGCGCTCTCTTACATATTCATGAGGCAAGGTTCTAGCAAGTTCCAACAAACTTCTGTCAGTCTTTAGTGCAGGCTTGCTTGTTTTCTCTTACACGGAGGAAAGTACTCAGAGCTCTACCCTATGTGACCCAACCAGCATAAGCAACAGTCTGTCTGACAGGCGTGGCTGCCAACGTAGTATCCTTGGTTGCAGTAAAAATAAACTATACAAATAGTTACCTGGGAGAGGAGGGGTTGGAGATGGAAACTGGGTGGGGAGAGAGGGAACAGGTCGGAAGAATACTTTTCATTAACAGTTTTTAATTTTTGAAACGTGTGAACTGGTTCCTATTTAAATATTAAGTGTAAAATATAAACCTAAAATGTTAAAAACGAACTTTAACATGGAGTGGGGAAATGCGGTGCTGCTGAGCATCTCCTTTAAGCGCTGGTGTCTGCAACTGTATGTCTTCTGGCTGCTCTGTCTCAACTTTCACCCAGGGAGCCAAGGAGGCCTTTGGCCAATTCCAGGAAGCACCTGGCTGGGCCCCAGGTTAGAGACCCGTTGCTTCTCTTCATTCCCTCCACTGCAGACCCTTGACTCCAAATCAGCTCACCCTGGACTCTCTTGGTCCTTGTCTGCTTCCCGTCACTGGTCTGTTTAGCTTCTCATCAGTCCCTCCACTGCAAGCCAGGGCATCCTGGCATCTCCTCATCTCACTCTTGGCCCTCTTTGCCTGCGTTGTTTCCAGATGTGATTCCAGATAGCTCCATGAATGTGCTCCTACACTCTCCTAGGCACCAAGGTGACATCACACCCTGGGTTTTAATCTAGCCCTGGCAGTGAACTCCCACTGACTTGCATTGACTATTGAAACCCTCTTATGTGCCCTAGCAACACCCCTATTTCTTTCATTTGAAATAAGGCTCTTGATTTATACTTGACTGTACATAGATCCAGCTTCCACTGAAATTACCTCTCATACTAGTAGTCCTAAAACCACGGATGCAATCAGACTGCAGGTGAGTTTCTTTGGCTGCACAGAATTGATTCCTTTGTTCATTTAAATTAAAATTGGTTCCCAACTCTTAAAAATTTAAACTTTTTCATATTTTAAAAAATCTGGGTTTCTATGTCCTCTTCTAAAATTTAGAAGATCTGGCAATACTGAGCCCATGGGGGAGGGGGAAAACCCGCTAAGTTGGTACAGAGAAGAGATCCTAAAAACACCATCCGATTTTAAACAAAAACCCCAAAGCAATCAAATGGGGAAAGGAAAGTTTTAGCAACAAAATGGTGCTGGAATAACTAAATATGGGAAAAACACAAACTTTGACCCCTATATAGTACACAAACATTATTTCTAGATGAATCATAGGCCTAAATGTAAAAGCTAAAACTGTAAAGCCTTTAGAGAAAAACATGAATGAGTATCTTCATAACTTAGGGTTAAGCAAAAGGCTTCTTATACAAATAAAAGAATGCAACAACCATTTTTAAAATTTTTTGATAAATTAGACTTCATCATAATCAGAAATTTCTACTCATCAAAAAAACAACGTTTAAAACAGAAATAGACAAGCCGCTGCCTGGGAGCCAGCACTGACTCAGTGGTGGTAAGAAGCCATGGCTGGCTAAGGTCTCCCCAAGAGAGACCATGGCGTGAGAAGGGAGGAGAGCCATAGCTCCCAAATGCACTGATTGTCCTTGTGCCTCTCACACAAATCTGTAACTCGGATGTCTCACAGCTTCCAGCCACGTTAAATTGTAATCAAGACAATAAATTATATGCCTAAAGTTTGGAAATAGACAAGCAGGAAACTAAACATTCCCTAGGCCTCTGAAACCCAGATGCACGACAGAGTCAAGCTGCCCCCTGCCTTTAGACACAACCCAGAAACAGAGCTGATGGGTGACACTGACAGGTCCCAGAGGAAACCCATCTCTCGTGTATTTATTCCTTTTGTCCCCTTGATGCTATTTAAGGAATAAACATTTCCCCTTAAAGATGGTCCTCCTAAGGGTACAGAGATGGCATAAAGAACATACTAGTTGTCAGAAAACCTGGTTTAGAATTACATTAAGTTGGGCAACTTAACCACTCAGTGCCTCCTTTTCCTCTTGTGTAAACTAAGGATAATAACTGCTAAAGAATAAAGGAGAAAACACACTTTAAAATGTGTCCAGCCCTAGTCGGTTTGGCTCAGTGGATAGAGCGTCAGCCTGCGGACTGAAGGGTCCCGGGTTCAATTCCAGTCAAGGGCACATGCCCAGGGGTGCGAGCTCGATCCCCAATAGGAGGCATGCAGGAGGCAGCCAATCAATTCTCTCTCATCATTAATGTTTTTTTCTCTCTCTCCCTCTTCCTTACTCTCTGAAATATATATTTTTTAAAAAAGATAAAGTGTGTCCAAAACTTGGCTCAGGGCTATAAAGAATAGAACCCCACCCCCTCTAGGGACATATGTTACTTGTATGATAATTAAAGTTAATAAGGATTTCATTTTGAAAAACTAAGAAATATGTTATCTATGCTGTGCTTTAAAGGAATTCTGCATGTATCCTTTCATTTGACAAATATTAATAGTTGATTATGTAAAAGGTGGTGTCTCAGGGATTGGGGTAGACACAAAAGACAATCAGAGCTGAGCTATGAGAACCTCTCTCTACTTCCCGACACCCAATGGGTCCCACTGCTGGACCCACTGTCCACACCTTCCTCCTTTGCTCCTGCCACAGTGGAGCTGCTGTCCCTTGGCCACCCCTAGATTCCATCTCCCAATTTCTCAGAAGCCTCACACTATTCATTATTGTCTTTGCTTTATCTTCCACTTCTTGTCTCTTGCCGCTTATTTGTGGACAAAGAAAACTGCTCAACTCTCTTCCATACTAATGGGAGGGAGGAAGAAAATAAGTACTAAGACAGAATTATCTGGGAGGAGGGAGAAGGAAGGAACAGGAGGAGAGAATGGGGAGGAAAGAGGCCTCTAGAGTATATTCTCCATTCTTAACTTTTTAAAAAATATATTTTTATTAATTTCAGAGAGGAAGGAAGAGGTATAGAGAGGTAGAAACATCAAGGATGAGAGAGAATCATTGATCGGCTGCCTCCTGCATGCCCCCCACTAGGGATCAAGCCTGTAATCCTGGCATGTGCCCTTGACCGGAATGGAACCCAGGACCCTTCACTGAGCTAAACCAGCTAGGGCTCCATTTTATTTTTAAATATATTTTATTGATTTTTTTATAGAGAGGAAGAGAGAGGGATAGAGAGTTGGAAACATCGATGAGAGAGAAACATCAATCAGCTGCCTCCTGCACACCCCCTACTGGGGATGTGCCCGCAACCAAGATACATGCCCTTGACTGGAATCGAACCTGGGACCCTTCAGTCCACAGGCCGACGTTCTATCCACTGAGCCAAACCAGTTAGGACTAGGGCTCCATTCTTAACGGGTTGTTTTTTTTTAAAGATAATTTGTTCTCTTTTTTTAATTTATTTTATTGATTTTTTTATAGAGAGGAAGAGAGAGGGATAGAGAGTTGGAAACATCGATGAGAGAGAAACATCTATCAGCTGCCTCCTGCACACCTCCTACTAGGGATGTGCCCACAACCAAGGTACATGCCCTTGACCGGAATCGAACCTGGGACCTTTCAGTCCGCAGGCCGACGCTCTCTCCACTAAGCCAAACCAGTTAGGGCCATTCTTAACATTTTTGAAGAAGCATGGTCGCTCGACTGCAATAAAAACATAATACAGCCCGACTGGTGTGGCTCAGTGGTTTAGCATCGACCTATGAACCAGGTCATGGTTCAATTCCCGGTTAAGGCACATGCCCGGGGTCCAGGCTCAATCCCCATTGTGGGGTGTGCAGAAGGCAGCCAATCAATGATTCTCCCTTATCACTGATGTTTCTCTATCTTTCCCTTTCCCTTCCTCTCTGAAATCAATAAAGATTTTTTTTTAAAATAATACAGACAGCAGTGTAGAAACAAGATCATGAGATAGGCAGAGAAGGTGCTCTCTCTCCCCCTGTGACCAAAAGGGCTGACCCAGTCCTGTGGGCCACAGCACCTGCCTTGGATGGCTCTCTGTTGTTGTTGTTGTTGTTGTTGTTTGATTTATTGTTGTTGTTGTTGTTGTTGTTGTTGTTGTTGTTGTTGTTGTTGTTGTTGTTGTTGTTGTTGTTGTTGTTGTTGTTGTTGTTGTTGTTGTTGTTGTTGTTGTTGTTGTTGTTGTTGTTGTTGTTGTTGTTGTTGTTGTTGTTGTTGTTGTTGTTGTTGTTGTTGTTGTTGTTGTTGTTTGTTTTTATTGATTTAGAGAAGAAGGGAGAGGGAGAGAGAGTTAGAAACATCAATGATGAGAGGGAATCATTGATTGGCTGCCCCCTGCACACACACCCCTGGGGATCGAGCCCGCAACCCGGGTACATGTCCTTGACCGGAATTGAACCCGGGACCCCTTAGTCCACAGGCTGACACTCTATCTACTGAGCCAAACCAGCTAGGGTATCTCTCTTGATGTTAAAACCTGCATGATGTCAATGCTGGATGAATCCTCTCTCTCCAGTTACCACTCAATCCCTCCTCCCCTACAGCCAGATTTCTATAAAGAATTGTGTTTTCCCTCCTTTTTCTCTTAATTCTCAGCCCATCAAGTTGGCCACTGAGCCCCACCCCTCCACCAAAACCAGTTCTCCCCTTGGACACCTCTCAGTCCTATCTCAATTTCCCAACAGCATTTAGCATCACACTCTTGTGTCTATCCTTTCATGGTATCCTTCACCAGTGTTTCCTTTCCAGCCTGACCTCTCACTGTTGGGGCTCCCAGCACACAGTCCTGAGACCCTTGCTCTTCTTCCTGTACCCTCTTTCCTAGGCAGTCTCATCCAGGACAGTGTGTTAATCACTGTACAAACACCAATGTCCTCCAGGAGACATTTGCTTCATCGCTATAGCCACATGTCTTATAGATCTCATTCATTCATTCTCACTCATGAATTCATATCTCATAGATCTCATTCATTCATTCTATTCATCATCTAAATGTGTCAGGAGCTACAGGTACTGGATAAAAGAAATGAAGAACTACAAACCTGTCAGAATGACTGTCATCAATAAATCAACAAACAAGTGTTGGTGAGGATGTAGAGAAAAGGGAATCCTCATGCACTGTTGGCCGCTAAGCCCCACAGTGGAATGCAAATTGGTATAGCCATTATGAACCTGTTTCTATTTTGTTTGTTAATTTATTTTGTTCATTAGATTTCACATAGGAGTGAAATCATGTGGTACTTGCCTTTCTCTGACTGGCTAATTTCACTTACTATAATACTCTCTAGGTCCACCCATGCTGTCGCAAATGGTAAGATTTCCTTCTTTTTTATGGCTGAATAGTATTCCATTGTGTAAAGGAACCACAGCTTAAGGCTACTGGAATTCTGATAAAGGGTGCATTGAATCTGTAGATGCTTTGGGGGAGTATTGCCATCTTAACAGTAGTCTCCCAATTCATGACCATGGAATGTCTTTCCATTAATTTAGGTCTTTAATTTCTTTTAGCAATGTTTTGTGGTTTGTTTTTTGTTTTTGTTTTGTTTTTTAATATATTTTATTGATTTTTTACAGAGAGGAAGGGAGAGGGATAAAGAGTTAGAAACATTAATGAGAAAGAAACATCGATCAGCTGCTTCCTGCACACCCTCTACTGGGGATGTGCCCGCAACCAAGGTACATGCCCTTGACTGGAATCGAACCTGGGACCCTTCAGTCCGCAGGCCAATGCTCTATCCACTGAGCCAAACCAGTTAGGGCTGTTTTGTGGTTTTTAGTGTACAGACCTTTCTCCTCTTGGTTATACTTGTTCCTAGGTAATTTGTTCTTTTACATGAAATTGATTTCTTCATTCCTTTTCAGATTGTTTCTTGCTAGAGTATAGAAACACAACTGATTTTTGTGTATTGATGATCTTGAACATTAAAAGTTTACTGAATTCATTTATTAGCTCTAGCAGTTTTTGTGGATTCTATGGGATTTTTTTAAATATACTTTTTTTTTTATTTCAGAGAGGAAGGAAAAGGGAGAAAGAGATAGAAACATCAATGATGAGAGATAATCATTGATTGGCTGCCTCCTACATGCCCCCTACGGGGGATAGAGCTTGCAACCCAGGCATGTGCCCTTGACCGGAATCAAACCCAGGATCCTTCAGTCCGCAGGCCAAAGCTCCACCCACTGAGCCAAAGCAGCTAGGGCTATGGAATTTTCTTTATACAGAATTATGTCATGTGCAAATAGAGATAGTTGAGTTCTTATTTTCCAATTTAGATGCCTATTTATTTTTATTGCCTACTTTCTCTGGCTAGGACTTCCAGTACAATGACAAATGGCACTGGTGAAAGCAAACACCTTTGTCGTCTTTCTGATCTAAGGAGGAAAGCTTTCAGTCTTTCCCCATTGAGTATGATGGTAGTTTTGAGGTTTTTCTCATAAATGTCCACTATCATGTTTTAAAAATTCCCCTTTATTCCTAATTTTCTGAGTATTTTTATCATGAAAGGGTGCTGAATTTTGTCAAATGTCTTTCATGCATCTGTTGAGTTTTTTCATTTCCTTCATTCCATTAATGGGATGCATTACATTCATTGATATTCTTATGTTGAACCAACGTGCATTCCTGAGATAAATTTTACTTGATCATGGTATATAATCTTTTTAATGTGCTATTGAGTTTGGTTTGCTAGTAATTTGTTGGGGATTTTTTAAAAAATACATTTCTATTGATTTCAGAGAGGAAGAAGAAGAGACAGAAATATCAGTGATGAGAATCACTGGCCAGCTGCCTCCTGCATGCCCCCTACTGGGGATTGATCCCGAAACCTGGGCATATGCCCTTGACTAGAATCAAACCCAGGACCCTTCAATCTGCAGGCAAATGCTCTAACTTCTGAGCCAAACCGGCTAGGGCTTGCTGGGGATTTTTGAATCTATATTCATAAAAGATAGTAATCTATAGTTTGCTTTTCTTATGGTATCTTTGTCTGGCTTTGATATCAAGGTAACACTGGCTTCATAGAATGTGTTAGGAAGTTTTCCTTCCTCTTCTGTTTCTTGGAAGAATTTGAGTAGAGTTGGTATTACTTCTTTAAACGTTTGGCAGAATTTACCAGTGAAGCCATATGGTCCTAAACTTTTCTTTCTTGGGAAGTTTTTGATTATTGATTCAATATCTTGTTATAGGTCTGTGGATATTTTCTACACTGGAGTTTTGGTAATTTGTGTGTTTCTAGAATTTGTTCATCTTCATTATTTAATTTTTTGGTATACCATCATTCATAATATTCTCTTAATTATTTTAATTTATGTAAGGTATGTATTTTCATTTCTCATTTTAGTTTTTTGTATCTTCTCTCTTTTTTGTCTCAATCAAGCCAAAATCTTGTCAACTTGGTTAATCTTTTCAGAGGGAAAATTCTTTTATTTCATTGGTTCTATTGTTTCTCCATTCTCTATTTTATGTATCTATGCGCTAACCTTTATCATTTCCTTCCTTTTGCCAGCTTTGGATTTAGTTTGCTCCTCTTTTTCTAGTTTCTTAAGTTATGTAGTTAGGGTGTTGATTTGCAATCTTTCTTCTTTTTTAATATAGACATTTGAAACAATAAATTTTCCTCTGAGCACTGCTTTCACTGCTTCCCATAAGTTTTGGTATATTGTATTTTCATTTTTATTCATCTCAAAGTACTAATTTATCTGGCAATTTCTTCTTTAATGTACTGGTTGTTTAAAAATGTTAAAAAATCCATGCACTTCCAGTTTTCCTTCTGTTATTGATTTCCAGCTTCATTCTTTAATGGTTGAAGAAAATATTTTGTGATTTCAATCTTTTAAAATTTATTTAGATTTTTTAATGACCTAACACATGGTCTATCCTGGAGAATGTTCCATGTACCCTTGAGAAGAATGTATATCCTGCTGTTATTGGAAGTGGTGTTCTACATATGTATGTTAGGTTTGATTGGTCTATTGCAGTGGTTCTCAACCTCTGGCCCTTTAAATACAGTTCCTCATGTTGTGACCCAACCATAAAATTATTTTCGTTGCTACTTCATAACTGTAATGTTGCTACTGTTATGAATCGTAATGTAAATATCTGATATGCAGGATGGTCTTAGGCGACCCCTGTGAGAGGGTCGTTCAACCGCCAAAGGGGTCGCGACCCACAGGTTGAGAAACGCTGGTCTATTGTGTTCTTCAAGTCCCCTTTTTCCTCATCGATCTTCTGTCTAGATGTTTAATCCATTATTGAAAGTGGGATATCGAAATACAACTCCAACTATCTTATTATAGAACTGTCTATTTATCCCTTCAATTCTATCAATATTTGCTCCATATAGTCTGGGGGCTCTGTTGTTTATGTTTATAATTATTACATCTTCGTGATAAATTGGCCCTTTAATCAGTAGATAATATCCTTTTTTGTCTTTTTTTAAAAACTTTTAACTTAAAACCTTTTTTGTTGTTTTTAATAATAGTATAGCAACCCCATCTCTCTTATGATTACTATTTGCATGGAATATCTTTTTTCACCCTTTCACTTTCAACCTATTTGTGTCTTTGGATATAAAGTGAGACTCTTGTAAGCAACATATAGTTGAATCATGCATTTTTTAAATTCATTCTGCAGATTTCTTAATTTTAATAAAGTGAGTTTAATACATTTACACTTAAAATAATTACTGATAGCCCTGGCCAGTGTGGCTCAGTTGGATGAGCGTCATCTGGTGCACTGAAAGGTTGCTGGTTTGATTCCGGTCAGGGCACATGCCCAGGTTGCGGGCTCGATCCCTAGTGGGCGGCATGCAAGAGGCAGCCAATCAATGATTTTCTCTCATCATTGATGTTTCTATTTCTCTCTCCCTCTCTCTTCCTCTCTGAAATCAATAAAAATATATTAATTTTTAAGAAAAGAAACAGTATGCATGGTTATGCCAGTAGTGGCCCCATATATCTCATGCTTACCAAGTATCCCAATTAAATAATTTTCTCCTGCCCTAGCCAGCTAGGCTCAGCAGATAGAGCGTCGGCCTGTGGACTGAAGGGTCCCGGGTTCGATTCCGGCCGGGGGCACATGCCTGGGTTGCGGGCTCGATCCCTAGTGAGGGGTGTGCAGGAGGCAGCCGATCGATGGTTCTTGATCAGGAATCGAACTCAAGACCCTTGAGAGATAATCATTGATTGGCTGACATTATGAACCTGTTTCTATTTTGGTGTCAGTTTCCTCATCTATGACCCACTGTGGGTCATCATTGATGTTTCTATCTCTCTCTCCTTCTCCCTTCCTCTCTGAAATCAATAAATATATTTTAAATAAATTTTTTAAAATAATTTTCTCCTGTGCTTGATTTAAGCTCATGTTGTCTTATATAGTAATATGCTAGGAGCAATAGGCTATACCATATAGCCTAGGTGTGTTGCAGGCTATACCATCTAGGTTTGTGTAAGTGTGCTCTATGGTGTTTGCAAAATAACTTAATCATCTAACAATGCATTTCTCAGAACATATCCCCATTGTTAAGTTGTGTGTTACAAAAATGTGGATGCAGCTAAGTTGATACCACACCTAGGCCTTAAGGGATGAGGAGAGAGGATGGTTATCAGGACCTGGAATGAAGGAAAGAGCTTTGCTGAGGTAGCCACCTTGAGAGAAGCAGTGACATTTGGTCAGCCTGAGGCAACAACCTCACAAGGAAGAGGAAAAAGAGGATTAAATACTCTGATTTCTCTCTCTCTCTCTCTCTCTCTCTCTCTCTCT
>NW_005371173.1:1557540-1563050 GCF_000412655.1 Myotis brandtii
TCTCTCTCTCTCTCTCTCTCTCTCTCTCTCTCTCGCTCATCAATAATAATAAAAGCATAATATGCAAATCAACCGAATGGCTGAACAGCAGAACGACCATCTGGATGACCACGTTATGACACCCACTGGTGCCAGGCCAGCCAAGGTGGGTGCGATGTGATTGGTTGGGGGCTTCCCTCTGCAGGGCTATCCATCGTGGAGTCCGGCCAGGTGGGCAGGGCCTACCTCTTTGGGGCGATCCATCGTGGAGCCCTGGGATGGATCACCCTGCAGAGGGAGGCCCAGGCTACCTGGCTGGGCACTGTGGCGGGTGCGCAGGGCCTCCCTCTGTGGGGCAATGGATCGCAGGGCTCCCAGACTGTGAGAGGCCGCAGGCCAGGCTGAAGGACTGCCCCCCACCCGCAACTCCTCCCCAGTGCACAATTTTCATGCACCAGGCCTCTAGTCAATAATATATCAAATACATACCAGCCAAATGCTATGTGTAGACCTTATTTAGATCCTGAGTCAAACAAAATAATTATAAAAAATTTTATGACACATGCCATAAGTGGTTTGGCTCAGTGGATAGAGCATTAGCCCATGCGTGGACTGAAGGGTCCCGGGTTTGATTCCAGTCAAGGGCATATGCCCGGGTTGCGGGCTCGATCCCCAGTAGGGGGCATTCAGGAGGCAGCCAATCAATGATTCTCTCTCACCATCAATGTTTCTATCTCTCCCTCTATTACATATTGTTTTTGTGATTAATCACTATGCTTTAATTATGTTCAATTTGTAACAATGAAATTGGGGGTCACCACAACATGAGGAACTGTATTAAAGGGTGGCGGCATTAGGAAGGTTGAGAACCACTGTTCTAAGAGTTGTCACAGGGATTCGGTGAGATGGTACATGTAAGGCTACTAAATGTACCATCTAGCCCAGAATAAATCATCAACCTCAATAAATGTTAGCCATTATTAAGTCTCCAGCCATCCATCTCTCGGCACTTCCCCCTTCCAGGTGTACGCCACAATTTACTGATCTTTCATTTTCTGCAAGATGTCATGCTATCTGGCCCCTGAGTCTTCATTCATTCCTCTCTATCTGCTGGGATAATTCTTATTTTAATAACAATTAGGGAACATTTGAGATCTTGCTCTCCAGCACATGTCATCAGTTTGGCTCAAAAAAACTCAAATAACTTCTCTAAAAAAAAAGAAAGAAAGAACAATCAAATATATTTTTAATATCCATTCTTTTTTTTAATTCTTTTTTTTAAAAATATACTTTTTATTGATTTTTTACAGAGAGGAAGGGAGAGGGATAGAGAGTTAGAAACATCGACGAGAGAGAAACATCTCCCTGCACACTCCCTACTGGGGACTTGCCCGCAACCAAGGTACATGCCCTTGACCGGAATCGAACCTGGGACCTTTCAGTCCCCAGGCCGACGCTCTATCCACTGAGCCAAACCAGTTAGGGCCATATCCATTCTTTTCAAAGGCTAACAATACCAAGTGCTAGCAAGGGCAGGGAGCAATAATATCCTTCATACATTGCTCATGGAAGCATAAATTGGTACAACTACTTTGGAGAGCAATTTGGCAACATCTAGCAAAGTTGAAGATATCTGTAGCCCACAGTTACATTCCTAAGACCATACTCTAAAGAAACTTTACACCTGTACAAAGAAAATATGTATAAGAAAGTTCAAAGCGGCATTGCTTATAGTAGCAAAAATACTGTAAAAAATGTTAGTCTCCTTGAGACTAACAAGAGAATGAACTAATACCTTGAAAATCATAATGGACAATCTTACATTTGGAATGCTACATCACAGTTAAAATGGCTACATGTGGCCCTGGCTGGTTTTTCTCAGTGGTTAGAGTGTCGGCTCTGAACCAAAGGGTCTTGAGTTCGATTCCTGATCAAGAGCACATACCTTAGTTGCAGGTTTGATCCCAGCCCTGGGGCACATGCAGGAGGCAACCATCGATGTGTCTCTCTCACATCAATGTTTCTCTCTCTCTCTCTCTCTCTGTCTCTCTCTCTCTCTCTCTCCTCCCCTTCTCCTCTTCCTTCCATTCCACTCTCTCTAAAAATCAATGGAAAAAATATCTTCAGGTGAAGATTTTTAAAAAAAAAAGCTACAGGTAACAACATGGGTAAATCTCAAAAACACATTGTTGACTAAAAGACACAATTTTCAAAATATTACAGTATGATATAATTAATAGTTTAAAATCATAAAAAATGCTATACATTGTTTATAGATACATGCATATGTAGTACAAGTGTAAAAACATGCTTGTGAAGGATAAATACCTAATGCAGGGATATGGTTACCTTTGCTGAGGTGGGGGAGAAAGGAGAGAAAAGAACGGACTTGGATGGGGTTCACAGGAAATTTTAACTGTATTTCTTTTTTTAAAAGCTATGAAGCAAGTTTAATTATAAAAAATGTTAAGATTCAAAGAAGCTGGGTAGTGAGTACAAAGATATTTATTTGTTCTATTTGTCATTAGTTTAAATAAACCAAAAGCGAGATGAAGACAATTGATTGAAAATGTGTTCTAGATGCCCAAGCAGTCAAGTAAACTATCCCTTTTCCCACCCAGCCTATCCCACTTACACATCTTCCTTCATCTCCTCCACCAGAGGTCCATTTGCTATAGACTCTAGCTCAGTGGAAGGCAGTGGGTAGGCACAGGGCTGATAATGGCATTAAGTGGAAGTCAGCTGGGACTCAAAACATTCTTCCCTGTTCTCATACACTCTGGGAATACTCACAGCCAAGCTTGTAAACCCTAAATACAACTGGGTGATTCTCCTTTGGAGAAAAGATATCCCAATGTTGATATTTGTGGGCTCCCAATGAAATCTGGCACATCATCTGTGCATCTTATAGTGAAGCCCATCAATTCAGTGCTTCTCACAACGTAATGTGCATTGTGATCTTGTTGAGATGCAGATTCCAAAAGCTGTAGTTTATAATGGGACATGAGATTCTGCATTTCCAAAAAGCTCCCAATGAAGCCAATGCTGCTAGTCCCTTTTGAGTAACATTCAGCCTCCACCCAATCATTTTACAGCCTCCTTGTCCTTACATATGAACAGATTGCTAAAGTTGCCAGTCTTTTGAGAATGGCTAGTAACATAAAAGAGAGACCAAAACAAATTAGCATAAAGATGGACCCAAAGAAACAGATCAAAGCAGAAAGGAGAAGAATAACTAAAAACATATCCTATATAATAAAAGGCTAATATGCAAATAGACCAAATGGCAGAACAACCAAACAACCAGTCGCTATGGCATGCACTGACCACCAGGGGGCGTGCGCAGAACATGGTGGGCATTGGCCATGGCGGGATGGTGGAGCAGGGGGTGCCAGATCATGGCGGGGGCGCCAGACCAGGGTGGGGCTGTCATCGGGGCAAGCCTCTGGTGGTTACCGAAAATTCTTTGCTCCTGCACATTGCGGTCCTGCGGGTGCTCACACCTGCTGCTGGCACCAGCCCTGCTCGCACCTGCTGCAGGCGCCTGGTGCTGGCCTCAATCACTCAGTGCCATCAGTGGGTGTGAGCAGCGGTTGCTGGCTCCAATTGCCCCTCAGGGCGTCTCCACCTCCTGAGGGGCAATCAGGGCAGCAGCCACTGCTCACACCCACTGATGGCGCTGGCCCCAATCGCTCTGCGTCGTCAGCGGGTGCAAGCGGGGCTGGTGCCATCAGCGTGTGGGAGCAGCAGCGGCAGGAGTGGGGCTGCCAGCAGACAGGGGACTGGGTGCCATGGCAGGAGGGGTCGGGCAGGGGTGTGGAGGATGGGCCAACACCCACCCCTGTGCCCACTGCAGCCTCACAGTCCCCAGTTCCTTTCAAAGTGCACGAATCTATGCACTGGGCCCCTAGTATATTATAATGTCCTCAAAGACAAGATATTCCTATCCATAAAACATATACTATGCTCAGAGAGATAGAAGATATTCCTGTCCATAAAACAAGGATCAAATAATACGGGGAGGGGCCAGTTGGGGGAAAAAAGATCTAGGAAATTAAATATGCATTATTTAAAAACATTAATGTCCAAACATTAACACATAATTTGGGGGGACCTACAATGTCTTGAGTATATCCATGGCTAGTAAGTAAGGAAATCTGTTTTAAAGGGCTGAATGGGCCTTGAGGACAGGTGCTAGGGTTGTGTTTTGTTGTTGTTATTGTTCATTTTTTGGATCCTAATCCCCCCTTCTGCTCAAGAGCACTTAGCAGAGAATAAATCAACTAAGTTTGTTAAATTCTCCCTGGAGGAGACACACAGGCAGAAGGTGCAGATGAAGCACAAATACAGTAGGTCCTCGCGTTCCTATGGTGCGACATAACACGATTTTCCCACCTACATAAGCACCTATGTCACTCACATGGAGCACATACACAGCAGTAACGCAGTGAAACAGTAAAAAAAAAATGTAAAAGAAAGATAACAATTCCTGACCGTTACTTGTGGTAAATAATAAAAAACATAAAGCACATATGTACATATGTTGAAATGACAGAACTTTTTTTTTTTAATAAATAAATGGGAGATGGCCACATAACCACGAAACGACCTACGTGGAGTCCAATTTAACCGGAGGACTGCCTGTATGAGTTCAGATTCCGCGCGTAGATGAGAAGGTACGTGTGGCAGAGGTCCTGGGGGGTGAGGGACGGCAAAGTGAAAAATCATAGGCCTAAAAACCAGGACTACAGGCTTTATTAAAGGAGAAGCACCTGCCGGGCTGTCTCGAAAGGAGAGAACAGCAGCACATGCAGGGGTGGGCACGCCTTTTGAGGAGCGGAATGGGAAGGGGTGGGGGGCTTAGTGTACTGGCCACACTGATTGGTGGCTTACTGCATTGTCCATATAGGACAAGGGCTTAGGGTATTTGGCAGGTGTGGATTGGTGGTCCAATGTATAGTCCATATAAGGTACATGGTTAGTCACTCAGGTATTTCTGGGCTGCAGGTTACGTCATACTCCGCCCACCAGTGGGGGAAGGGAGGATCTATCACAAAGATAACCTGTTGGAGTACCCGGAGGCAGATCTCCAGGCTCAGAATTGGAGGCCCATCCCTGGTGCCTTTTCACCTAGATGACTTCGCATTCCTGTCCTTCCTTGCCCTTTAAGCAACTTCTAGTTATATAATTGGGAGTTTATTGTCTGTTCTCTCTACCAGACTATAGCTCCACTAGGGCAGGACCTTGCCTATCTCATTCACCACCGCACCCCCAGCCCAGAGCAGGAGCCCACTAAACAGCGTTGGAGAAATGTGTACCACTGGACAGTCATTCGTGTGGCATGAGGAAGGAACACGTCGACAAAAAACAAGCCGAGAGCAAAGAAGCCGGTTGGTAGATGACAAGGGCGCGCTACTTGCGAGTTCTCTGAAGTGACAGGAGCGGAAAGATGGAGCTGGACCTCTGGAACGAGCGGGCGGGAGGGAGGGGCTGGACAGTGAGGCCGGCCTGGGGACCACAGCGAGACCGGA
>NW_005371173.1:1563311-1589241 GCF_000412655.1 Myotis brandtii
TGGGGCCAGGTGGGGCCGGTGGGTGGGTGGGTGTCTCCACCGTCAGTGCGTGCATCTTCCCCTTCCCCTACCCCGATCCCTCTCCCCTTCTTCCCTCACCTCCTACCCCACCCAGACCCCTTCTCAGGGGGCAGCAGGGCCGCTCCCTCTGTCCTTCCTTCCCTTACCCATCCTCACCCGCCCTTGTTTCTCCTTCCCCTGCCCGGGGCAGCCGCCGCCATGATCCTGCTGGAGGTGAACAACCGCATCATCGAGGAGACGCTCGCGCTCAAGTTCGAGAACGCGGCCGCCGGGTGAGCGCGCGCCCGGGGACGGAGGGTGGCGGGGGAGGCAGAGTTGACCCCTGCTGATCCCCAGCGTTCAGCTCCCGAGACGTGGGGAGGAGAGAGATGGGGGACCTGGCCGGGTGTGGGCACTGCCCCGGCGGAGCAGACGTGGGAGGCGATTGGGTGCGGAGGGGTGAGGGGCAGAGGTGCGTGGGGAGCGGCTCCGGGGAGGATGCGGAAGCGGTGAGTGGACAGGAGTGCGCGTGCTAAAGGGCAGGCGACCTGTGGGACGTGAGGGCAGCCGGGGCCGGAACTCTCGTTGGAGGATGCCACTGCCCTCTGTGGCAAGCGTGGGACCTCTCCTCTCCGTATTCCCCGTCATTGTTAGGAACCTAAGACAGCCCCTACGGATTGGGTTCCAGGAGTTTGCAGGAATTCCCAGAGCTGGAGGAGGGCAGGAGATGCAGGCCCAGGTCGTTCAGCCTTCTCGCACCCCACCCCAGCTCCTCGCCTAAAGGAGCAGGAGGGGAGACTGAAAGCAGACCCAGTCTCGCTGCCAGAAAAAAAACACGCCACCTCTCTAGTTCCCCTTCCCAGAACCCTACTGTGAGAGACACTGGCCATTCTGTTTCGTATTTCTCAAGCAAAGCTAATAGTCTCCCCATCCACACCCCTCCTTATCTCTCTTCTTAGGCTCTCATTCTCTTTTCCCCCACCCATGAGGCTTTATCTGGTTATCTTTTACGTTCTTATTCCAGCTCCCTGATCTGTGATTTCTTCTGTGGTAATTCTGGCCCAGGTACACACTTGAAAGCGTCCAGTGTGTGAAGGTCCTAGGTAACCTTTTCTACCATCGGCCTTTTTAAAAGGGGGCTTGGGACACATTTCCAAGGCAGCCTTCTCCGTCAAACATAAGACTCAGTGGAAGACAGCCTCCTCCCCCAAAGCTGCTTTGCTTTTAAAACATGAGGCAGGGGATTTTAGCTTCTAATTTGTGGTGCCCTGTGGTTAGTCCCGTTGCCCATTTCCCCATCTGTGAGGATGGGGCTTCACATTTTGGTTGCACAGTTGAGGAAATAAGTGCAAACTGTGTCTGGTGAGCACGGAACTGGTAATAAGGAAACTTGGTGCTTGGCGATCCATAGATGGGAGAGGATTGGCGGAAGGGAAGTTGTAAGTAGTCATAGGAACCTGTGGCTTGGAGGCATTAAAAGACAGATACTTCTAACCCACTGCTGAAATTGAACATATTGTGTCTCCTATATCTTTTATAAGGCCACCGATTTTGATCTGTAAAACAAAGAACAGCTTTCCTTGAAGTAATGCGTACAGTGAACAGCAGCTTTGTTTCCTGCCAGGGGCTGCAGTTGCTTATATTTTAGGCTAACTTGCTTCTTGTCTTAAGCCTCCACTTACCAGTTCCTTTACATTTTAAATGTTGAAGCGAATCAGCTCAGACTTAATTTGGGTGATTGCTCTCTACTTTTAGAGCAGTGTAGCACACAAGAGGAAGTTCATTAACTTCTGCATTTTCACAGCTGATCCTAAGTGCATTCTCAAGTCCAGACTAGTAAAGAAATGAGACCTAGGTGGTTATAAGCTGGTGCATTTTCAAGTAGGAGCATGCCTTGTACTGTGGGAGTCTGTTCATATCTATTTGTGTACTAATAACTTGTGGTTCCAAAATATAGCCCATTATTCAGAACTTCAGCTCTATTCTTTTTAGAAAATTACTCTTAAAAGGACCGACTAACCATTTTAGAGGACTTAAAGTAGTCACTCAAGTCTGGAAGGCATAAGTTATAACTTCTAGGGCATTTCTTACAAAGTACATGTTGTAGCAGTGTTGTATATTGGGGCAGGGCAGCAAGGTTTGGCTTTTATTCTGGCCCATCTTCCCTTAGAGACGTGACTTTAAATAAGTGGGCTCAAAACATTTTGCTGAAAAGCACTTTGAAAATCTTTGAAAAGAGACCATGATAGCCAGTTTAGGAAGTAGGACTTTCCTGGGATTGCACATGTAACACCCTGGTGTGAATTTCCAGGCATACAGGTAAGGTGAGGCAACAATGAAGTAGTTGGGTATTTATTAAGGCACATGCCTAGGGTAGAACTTCCAGCAAAGGTTAACTAGTGTGATAATCATAAACATGTATGGGATCCTACCAGTGCTCAGCACCAGCAGGACAGAAAAGGGGGGGCCTTTCTGAGAGAGCCTAATGGCAGAGGCAGCTAAGGGGTGAAATGTGTTGGGTTGAAGATCAGAGAAATAAATTAAGGAAAAGGAGTAGCTTGGAGGAGAAACCCTGGAGTTTTGAAAGGCTTTGCCTGTGTGGAAACCTGCTAGAGAGGTCAGTTCCACGCTCCTTTACTCTTCTCAGAAGACACCATTTGGGGAGATTATAGTTCAGATCAACCCTCTCCAGAGTCAATCTTCCAACTCTGTGATAATCCTATATGGTAGCCAGTAGCTGTGTGTGGCTAGTTAAGTTTAAATAAGAATTAAAGTGAAATAAAGTTAAGTTCCTCACACTAGTCACAGTTCTAGTGCTCAGTTTGCCCATGTGGCTAGACGCTGTGGTGTTTGAACAGCACAGATGTGTAACATTTCCATTCTCGCAGAATATTCTCATGGACAGCAAGCACTCTTCCAGCTACTGAAAATGTAAGCATGAGATAGCCTTGAAACAGTTCTGTGGCATATAATTCAGAACACTGGCAGTAACTTTCCTTTTGAGGTTGGTCTTTTTTTAAATGATGCACCTCAGATCATCCTATTGGGTCTTCTTGCCTGTGACATCCTACTAAAAAGCTAAATTTCCTTTGGTAGTCACTCATTGGGTAAAGCAATCCTATCATCTAAGCTGTTTAAGAATACATTTGGTCATGATAACATTTTAATTTGGAGGCAGTTCCAACAAAGCCTAAGATTCATTCCAAACAAATTGCTTTTTCTTTTTCCCTACCACACTCTTGGGAGAATGGCTTATTGGAATGATTCATATATCCTCACAAAATGATGATTATTGGTAAGTTGTCTTCCCAATAGCCTACAAACTAAGAGAAAGTGACTGATTAAAAAGCTATACTCAACATTGCAAATAACCTCACGTGCAAGGTCTTGTCAACAGCATTGCCTTTTCAGTTAGGAATTCTTACCCAGACCCCCCAATTGAAATAGAAGTAATCTGTCAAGTTAATTAAATTCTTTTGTTACTCTGTACACACCAAGAACTTTTTCAGCCTCAAAAGCTAGGCTGTCAACTTAGCTAGAGTCTGGAGTCCAAGATTGAGAAAACGCTGTCTGATGCAAATTGCTGTTGATTTTAAGTGCATTCTGGCTCCTTGCCACAGCTGTGCATATTGTGGGGAGCTGTGGTTCTGTGAGGGGGAGTGAAGCTCAGTAAGCAAGCATTGCCAATTGGTGTGGGTGAGAACTGTGGGAAGAGATATTTGAAAAAGAAAGGAATAAATTAAATCTTGCTGATACCTTGTTCTCATTCCCAGCTATACTGCATATGTCCTCAGAGATAAACTGGTTTGAAATGACTTGGAATTAGGACATTGTATGTAGTGGCTGATTTGCTAAAAAGATCTGGTTGGTCTTTTTACAGGTCATTATAGTTACATACTGTTGCCTGTCCTCTGGCCTCCTTGGGACTGCTTTGGGCATGAAGCCCCAGAGCTACACTCCATCAACTGATGACTCCTTCAGGGCAGGGTCTGTCATTTTAGTCATCTTTCCCCACCCCCACCGGGCTTCCTCACATACATATTGTCGGTTTGGTAAATGTTTTCTTGAAGTAGATAAAGCCAGCTAGCATGGTTCTTACTTTCTTTAAGAGTTTACTACTTTTCTGACAATGGTGTGAATTGGCTTTTAGATCCTCTTCTCCGTATTTTGAGATATGGCTTTAGCAGATCTTTACTATCTTTATAGTAAGATAGTGAGCAGAATTCAATAATTCCTTTAATTCAATTCATGGAAAGGGATAACTAGAAGAGAGACTTAAGTGCCCAAAGGGAATTGGATATATTTGGGAGTAAAAAACTCCAAAATTATTAATGAAAAAAGAGGATTAGATAATACAGTTCTTGTAATCCAACTGAATGAATATACTATGTTTTAGTGTCTTGTGCTGTCCAGTCAGTAATGCTGAGGACTTCTTCAGCTGGCTTGTACTGCTGATCCATTGCTGATTCTTGGAATTACAATTCCAAAACCTTTCCCAATTGTGGCTTCAAAGTCTGGTCTCCTCTGCCATCACCTAGAAGAAAAACTAGTTTATTGGTCACCATCTGTGAACCAGGCACTTTGCTATAAGCTGTAATGTGGCTTCATTTGATTTCAAATGTGCACTTTGACAGGAGTTCCCATTTACAGTGGGGAAAACTGCTCTTGAGAGTTATGGGGAGTAGACATATATTCTAAGCATTGTGCAGGTGCACCCAGCACTGGTGATTCCTGACCTTATTTATGATATGTCACACATAGATTGGTACATTTGGGTAAATGGCCTAGCCTCAAGGTCCTGCCACTGGACTGCCCTAAGGGCTGTGGGGATCATTATCTCAGCATAGCTTTAACTTAGTCATAAGACACTGATTACAAAACTTTGCTGTGCCGTATCATCTAAATTAGTCTTCACAACAGCCTTGTGAGTTGGGTGTTTTAGTCTCCATTTTCTAGAAAAGGAACTTGAGACTCAGCAATATTGGAGTAACATTGCTTGTGGTTACATAGCCAGTAGGTAATAGAACTTGCATTGAACCGTCAGCTCTGAAGAACTTGGTTTTTCTGTGATTAAACTCACCCTCACTATATGAAACTTTAGCAGATGGTAGAACCGAAAATAACCGTTTATCTATTTGGCCTATTAAGGTTAAGTGGACCAAGATGCAGACCAATCTTACACCCCTCTGCTCCATGATATTTTTAAGCCACAGGAGTAAACAACAAACACCTGGTCTTGGAATTGAGCTAGATCTTATTATGGGATATTTCATACTCAGTACGGTCTCCTTGTTGGAGAGTTCTCGGACCTATAACTCCCAGATGACTTCTCTGGCAGACTCCTTTGGCCTAGTGCTCTCTGCAGCCTGTCTCTCCTCTGCAACCTTTTGTACAGCCATAAATAGTAAACTAAAATATTAATGGCAGTGATTTGACAAATATTCTCAAGTCAGGCAGAAACCACTTAGAACAGATCTTAGCGACTTCTCTCCTAGGGATCTGTGCCCAGGGAACTCTCCAGACTAGAGAAATGTAAAATTTCAGAGTCAAAATGTTTCTTTGGAACCCTAAGGTGATTTATTTCTAGTTGATTCTTCTCAGTCTGTTAATGAAGTGGGAGAGTGAGGAACTCAGTCTTTCATTGGCTGAGTTAAAGCTTAAAGGTTAAAAAAGAAAACCACCACCACCTACTTACTACATGATGCAATGTCGACTTTTATAAACCCTCCACCCTTTCTGGCACAGCCAGCCTTCTCCAGGAAAATATGCTTCAGTGCTTCCTCCTGTTTGTGCAGCCTCTTAACATCTCATTCAAATGGACCACAGATTAAAATGCACTTCTTCTTTCCTTTTCTAGAGATAAGGAATGGTTGTTGGCCATTCCTTGCCTTTGTTCTTGGCTCCAGTTTCAAATTAAAGATCAGAAGCAATTTAAATGTTCATCTCATTCTTTTCATCATATTCTGAACTCATTGCTTTTTCATAAACCCACTTGATGCTTCCATTCTTAGAGATACCAACATATTTTTCCAATATGGATGGCTTTGATTTTTCAACAGAGCTAACATATACTCAATAGAAGCCAGTTTCCTTGAAAGGTATTGTTGAGCCTCTGCAGCAGCTTTTTTAAATAGTCAAGCCATAAACCACATTATATATCCCGTTATTTCCCAGCAACCCTGGGGGGCAACTCAGTCTTGGTTCCTTTTACAGGTGAGGGAGCATGAAATCCTGAGCAAGTTAGGCAAGAATAAATGTGAAAACGTGTCTATCTTATCTACTGGCCCATAAAACAAAGTAGAATCATTTGAGTTAGTGGTAGCCAGCTGGTAAACAGTTCTCATTTGTTTCCTACCATCGGGCTTTAAGAAGTGGGGAGAGCATGTAGAGTAGCTTTTCACTGGGGGTTAATTGACTATTATTGTTTATAGCCAGGATATATGTCATGCTTTCTAGGTAATAGCTCAATAGGATTTATCAAATAGAAGTCCATGTACTAGACTAAGCTGGAAAGTGCACAGAGAGTATTAGGCTTATGAGGCTGCCTGCCTTCCGTGACAGGTTCTTTCGTGTCTGTTCTCTTGTTTTATCTTTAGCAGTTCTATGAGGTAGGTAGGATCACTTGTGTTCTTTCATTTTATAGATGGGTAGATCAGAAAATACACACTATGGATAATAATCTGTCTGAAAATACGGTCCTGGTGAAAAAGCTACAGTTGGAAAACAAGTGTCTTCACTGTTCTCAGCGGTTTCACAATGTTGTTTTGTGCTACACTTTCTATGGAAGTATAGCACTGCAATTACAAAACAAAACTAGGGTAGAACCAGTCAAAGGTGGCTTCATGAAGGAGAGCGGTGAGTACTTTGGTGATACAAAGGGAGAGGGAGATGTGCAGGAAGACTTATATATTGGCTTTGAAATGGAATAGAACTTTCTGTTTTGCTTTATGGCCTGAAATCATCCTTTTACTTTAAATAAATTAAAAGCATTCTATATTCTATTTAGCAGTTTTCCTGCTGAATGTACTACCTCCATCACTACTGTCCTGAGGGGAGGCACTGACCGAAAGATGGCATCTTGTGGTTCATAAATATAAACATGTATATCAGGGTCTTAAGGAATTCAGAGCTGAACCACAACAGCTCTGAGCACCAACCACAACAGAGATTCCACATCGGCTGGGAAACAAAAGCTGCATCTGTCCTGCTTCCCTTTTTTTATCCTCCACCTTAAGTAAATCCAAAGGTTCAGGTGCATGAAAAAATGAATTGTGTATTCAGATCAGCAGTAAGCATAAGATTGCATCAGAGTGGTCTGATCTTAAATAAAACTCAGGAGCCTTTGCAAGTCCCCTTGAAGGCAAGCAGCAATACAGTTATCTTAACTAAAGAATTTTTGTTTTGCAGAAACAAACCAGAAGCAGTAGAAGTAACATTTGCAGGTAAGTGTCTTTATCTCAATTCTATAAAGAGAAGACACAATTAAAAAATAGAAAACAAATTTGTTCCTCAAACAAGCCTTGACATTTGGAGCACTATCCCTTAAATTGTCAAATCTTTATGAGGTCTTTATTATAGATGATTTTAAAAAATATTTTTATTTGTTTCAGAGAGGGAGGGAGAGGGAGAGAGAGAGAGTAACATCAGTGATGAGAGAAAATCATTCATTGGCTGCCTCCTGTATACCACCCCCTACTGGGGATCAAGCCCATAATCCAGGCATGTGCCCTGATCAGGAACCGAACTGTGACCTCCTGGTTCATAGGTTGACACTCAACCACTGAGCCACACCAGCCAGGCTATAGATAATTATTTTATGAATTTATGAACTATATAAAATTGCCTGCTGTTATCTTGGAAGTTTGGGTTTAATTTTGTGGTACAAAATAAGGTTTTTTTAATTTTGAAATATTAAGATGTTATCTTCAAGTAGCCATCTCAGTTTGCCTAGAACTAGAGTAGTGTGGAAACATAAAAATGCAGAGACCTGTTCAAAAAGTTAGAGATGTTACTGTTTTCTATTCCCTGCAAAGAATTAAGCGATAATACTACTTTCTTGCCCTGTGAACTTTGAGTTATACAGCCACCCTCTGTAAAATGAGGATACTTGACTAGATGATCTTGGAAGCTGAAGTCTGAAGGGCTGTGACTTTGGCAGTAGGTAGGCACGGTCCCCATACCCTCCTAGCTAGGAATGCTAGATCTCCCTAAAGAAATGGCAGTCATCACCTAATTTCAGGAACTATGTAGGGCAAGTTCTCTGTGTACTACAGGAAGGTAGAAGCCAAAGAGAAAGGTTTTTAAAGTCTATTTTCTAGAAATTCTAAAATATTCTAAAATATTTATGGTGTGATGTCTGGGATTTGGATTAGAATCAAATCCATTGGGGGGGGGGTGTCTCAATAAAACAAGATTGGCCATGTATTGATAATTGTTGAAGTCATATAATGGGAATAGGGGTTCATTATACTGTTCTTTTAACTTTTATACTGTTCTTATAACTTTTATACATTTAAAGTACGTCACAATAAAAGTTGTATTAAAAAATTTTCCAATACCAAGCTGTGATTAAGGTAAGGATAGCTTTGTAATTTTAGAAAAGAGCAAAGAAATGGGTACTTAACAGTTCTATCCCAGTGTTTCTGCTGACTGCCCACGTGGATTTAAAATAAATGTCATTTTACTTATATGCCTTCTAAAAAGAGGGACTCTCATATGGCCTGCAACAGATAGGTACTTTGATATATTATTCCCCATTCCCAAGTTAAGCAATCTTATTTACTTTACTTACAGATTTTGATGGGGTCCTCTATCATATTTCAAATCCTAATGGAGACAAAACAAAAGTGATGGTCAGTATTTCTTTGAAATTCTACAAGGAACTTCAGGCACATGGTGCTGATGAGGTAAGTTCCACATCATTTTCCTTGGGACTCACCCTTTGTTTTTCTCCTCACTCTTTGTTGACAACTTGCCACCCAGAGAAAAGATCCATGGCACTGAATTTCCCCCACTGGCACTGGCCACTCTGGATAGCTTGCTCACTTAACCAGGGTTTTGGTTTTTTGTTTGCTTTTTACTCTAGAGAAATAAAGATGTTCCCTAACCATTGAAAACAAAAACAGCTTTAGTTCTAAAAAAATAGAGCAAAGAATACTCTTCGTTGACTGATACAAAAATGGCTATCATGAGAATGAGATGGGCTCCTTTCTATTTCTATAACAGGTCAGGCAGGTATATTAATTCTGGCCTGTTTAAAGTTTATAATCATAATTTTTCATTCTGAAAATGTAGGCACAAATCTTCCATTTAAATTTTTACATTTAACATTCTTTAGAGCTGGCCTCTTAAAGTACCTCCTCTTCTCTATGACTGCCTTAGGGGAACTATGAAAGGATGTCCATGCGTTGTGAAACCCTTGGTGGCCATGCCTTATTCACTGGTTTCTTTCAATAGTTAAAGTAGCAGGTTTGGTTCCTGTTGAACTATATTTGCTCTGAGGAGAGCCATTTATGGAAGAAAGAAACTGCTATTACACCAGTGTGCGCACATTGTGGTTGGGTCTCAAAGCAGGAAGTATGACTCAGTTCCTGAATCAGTTTTCAAATATCTTTTAGTTTTAACAAGCTAGGTTCTTCTTAATCTGGTGAATGAAGATACAGCCATTTCTATTTTCTTTCCGATTAAGAGTAGTAGCTTTTGATTATTTAAAATTTATGTAATGAAAAGACTGTTTGCAAAAGAATATGATAGAAATCTCAATAATTTTTTGGTTTAAAAACTAAAATTATATGTTAACCAAACAATGCCAAAAGCCATTGGTAGTCACTTACCTTAGTTATTCATATGCAGTTGATTTGCCCCATAAATTCAAGGGAAGAGTCAAAACCTTTTCTGATTTGCCTCTTAAGTTCAAAGGAAGAAGAAATGTTTAGAGAGTTTGTATTCTTAGTTATTTTACCTGGGAAAGAAAAGCTTCAGGAAGAAGATCTAGTCATATAAAGGATAATATTAAAGATAGTAGCTGATTCTTCTCTTTACCAGATAGAGAGCAAGAAGAAATAAGTGACTATTAAAGTGGCCCTGCTTAGATTATCTGTAAAATAGCTACCTGAAAATAATTGTTAAACAGTTGAATAGCCAACCAAATTGTGTAATGATTTTCCCTACACAGTCCTCTCTCTGTAAAGATCTAGGTGCAATAATAATAATAATCTTTAGAAGGGAAAGTAGTGTTAATTAAGCTAGATTTCTTAAATCTCCTTCCAGTCTGTGCTTTCCTTCCAATGGAACACCAGAACACATTGCTATTCTTAGAGCTACCACAAGGGTCAAAGAACCAACCCCACCCACTCAAGTGGGTGGAGTGAGTAACATTCACAGTGTTGGAGCAGAGTGCACAGTAAGTGGCTCCCTGGGTTGGTTAAACAGTGACCAGCCTGCGATAACCACAGGAAGCTTGTTACTTTGTCACAGGCCCTTTTTCAAGGCATAAGGCCTCTGCCTCTGGTGGGAGGGTTTGATGGGGTGATTGATAGGTTATCTATACCATATCCTGGTGTTAGGTTGGAAGAGTGGGCACAAATTGAAAAGTGAATCATAGTTAAAAGTGCAAGTGAAGTAAACCAGGTGCGTTGGCTGGTTTGATCAAGGGGAGGGAACAGAGGAGCTGAATGTGGTATAAATTTGGCTCTAAAAACCTTTTAGATCTTAGACCTTAGTAAGCCTAGAATTAAACCTAATCTTAGGGGCTGTGGTTTCTGACATATCTAATTTCCCCTTCCTCCAAATACTAATAGTGCACATAGTACAGAAGTGTAGCTCAGGAGCAGTGTGCCAGTTAAGATTCTTGTAAGATGTGCATGTTACTTTTTCCCCCAGAAATTCTTTATAAGAAGTGATATATAAGACACCTGAAGATCAGAACTCTCTGCCACCAAGAAACCCTAAGACCTTGAACCTTTCCCCTTCAGTTCCTCTTCTGTGAAAGAGATACCTCACAGTGGCTATATGGTCACCAAATAGGAACTATATGTGGCATTATTTATCTTTTGCCTTTGTACAAACTAATCTGATCACTGGTTCATGCTTTGAGGTCCACCCCATTATCCGAGTTTTGCAGTTTGAGAATTTCTTCCAGCTAAAGGAAAATGGTTAAATAATATGTGAAAATAAAATATGTTAAATAAAGAATACCTAAGAATGGGAGCACGGAGAACCTCACCATGTAATAATTTTCTCAAATGGGACATAAAATATATGGTCTGGTGCTTTTTTAAAAATACCTAGAGAGCACATTGAAAATAAGATTAGAAGAAAAACATTGATATTCAGTCACATCTATTTATTGCTTGTCCTGATATGCGGGTATATGTAACTGAGACCACAGCAGTGAACAGCACAGAGTGCCTGCCCCCATGGAGCTCCACTCTGTTGCTGCCTGTGTCTACAGTGCTTTTCTGCGGCTAATGCAGTTTTTTAAAACATGCAGGTATAGCTTCTATAATTAAAACAAAAGTTTGTGCTTTATTGATTTCAGAGAGGAAGAGGGAAGGAGAGAGAGATAGAAACATCAGTGATAGAGAGAATCATTAATCGGCTGCCTCCTGCACACCCCACACTGGGGATCGAGCCTGCAACCCGGGCATGTGCCCTGACCAGAAATTAAATCGTGACCTCCTGGTTCATAAGTCAACACTAAACCACTGAGCCACATCAGCTGGGCAAATAGCTATCTTTTTAGTGCTTAATGTGTCCCATGTAACATTAAGTCAGAACAATTCCTTCCAAAATAAAAAGTTTGTTTCTTAACCCATGGCAGCCTAAGAGCAATTTCCACCAGGTGAAGCAGTCACACTAGCACAGAAAAAATAGGGAGGTGTGAAAAGGTTTTATCATTTACTTCAAAAAGCTGGAAAGTAGCCAGCAGTAAGTATTGGTTTGGGGGAAAATGCCTTTAGAGAGTACAGTCTTCTGTGGACCCACCAGTATAAATAACTGGCTAAGATTCAGTTATCCATTGTCTTGCCTTTAAAAAGCTGGTGATGAGCAAAATAATTTTAAAGCATTCAAAATGAGCAGGCTAATTAGAATCAGTTCCCAAAAATTGTGATTTTATCTCTTTGTTCACCTGGGTTAATGGTTTGGCTGTACTTACTTGATAACTAACATTATCTATACTCACTTGGCATGCATCCTTCTGCTCTATTGAAAAAAAGATGTTTACGTGCAGTGTATGATCTGGAGGTTGTGACCAAGTCCTAAAAGAGTAAAGGATGAGCCTTGATTGAAAATCAGGTCCTAGGCTAACCTTTTGGATTTAATAGTTCTGTGAGTGACTTGCTTGGTATCTCAGATAAATCTGCTTCCCTCTATCATTTCCCATCTACCGAACGAAATGAAAAATGCTGGCTCTTGGCAAACACAGTGCTTTAAAAATAATGAAATTATCATGACCTTTGGATTAACATATTTGTTTTTATATTTTCTAGTTACTAAAGAGAGTGTATGGGAGCTTCTTGGTAAATCCAGAATCAGGTACGTGGCAATATATATGACTGGACAGACATGGAAAGAGACCTGCCTTGTTTGTACTATGCTTTTTTTAGCCAGCGGATTTTGTTTATTATCTTGCAGATATTTCTGTGTAACCCCAGTTCCCACTTCAACTCTCCATAAAAATAGTTTTTAAGGGGCTTTGCATTGTTCAATAATGGTACACAGAGTCGTGTACAGTATTGGTGTATGTTTTTTCACATTTATTTAAAGGGGCCAGTTGACTTTCTTATTATTCTTTCAGCCAGAGAGCCCCCTTTGTGGTGATTAAGATGCCTTTTGAAAAGACTAAGCAAATATTGATTCCCACCCCAATCCCTAGTAATACCTTTTTCTGTACACAGCACATTTTGGAGAAGGAAAAGGAATATTCACAATTGTTCTCACATTTTTAAATAACAAAAATGGCCAGAGGAATTAAAAAGTTCCATTGCCATCCTTGATTAGAATAGCTATGTTATACTGCTTTAAAGGAAGTTTAAAGTAGAAAAGCAATATTTTCATCCCTGAATGATTAAGTGATCATCTCAAATTTTGAGGCATTTAACTGGGCCCCATAGTTGGACCAGGTAGTAAGACCATTTGAGTGTATTGTTTTTTACTCAAATATTATTGCTGTGGTACCTTGATTAATACATTGTTTTAAGAAGGAAGATGTGTCTGTCACTTTCTTTTAATAGCAATTACTTTTGCTAGCATATTGCCTTCTCTTTTCTGACATGGCCCTGCCTCACCACTCCCCTTACAATACTTGCTGTCTCCTATATGCTGCTTAGAAGCAAAATATCAAATACAGAAAGGTACCTTTGGAATGTAACTTGTTACTAGGAGTATTTGTGGATGGGAGTTTTAACTGCCATCCATAAGGAATGCTGAAATGTGTTAATCTCCAAATTGATGGTACCAATATATTGCAGAAATAAAAAACAAAGGTAAATAACACTGTAGACTTTAAGAGGAATCAAGGAGTTTCAGGAAGGAAGGGAGGGAGGGAGGGAGGAAGGAAGGAAGGAGAGAAGGAGAGAGAGAAAGAGGAGAGAAGAAAGAATCAGAGCTAAAACAGAAAAATCACGTAGGAATTCTTGCATGCTTGTCACAGCTCAGATCCTAAAATCTATCAGGACAACCGGAGTAAACACAGAGAACTTATGTTTTGTACCTGCCTTTTTTCCACTTCCTGCTAAAGCACAGACATTGTCAGATTACAGACCTGTGTTCACACAAGTGCAAAACATGTGAAAATAGTGTCTCTCCTCTTTTTCTGTGGGTTTATCTGGGCAAGTTTGGAAAACGCAGCAGGGCATACTAGATTTTTTATTTTCTTCATCCTCAGTATGTTCTTTTCATCATATCAGAAGCCTTACTTAAAGTCTGACTTCAGCAATAGTTTTGTTTATTTTGTTTTATTTGGCTTCTTAAAGCTAGCAAACCTCAACTTTAAATATTTTCCTTTTTTATCTAATCTTGTAGTCTTTTGCTTACTGGTTTTTGGGTCCCTAAAAAGGAATAATGCTTGATATTATTTAATATTGGAGGGCCAAAAATGTGCTAAGCACTATCTAGAACAGAGATTTACATAGCTCATGCTCTCAATGAGGATAGACTCAACAAAAAACACAGACTGAGGAATGTTCTTGGGGAAAAACTAAATTAAAGGTTCAAGATGTTCAGCAATATGAAATCCTTTGCAGTTCTGGTAAAAGTATTCCCATCAGTTGCCTAGAATATGAAATGATCCTCAGTGATGTACAGACATTTATCTATAGGCATTTGGGCACATATTAATCATATCATTATATAGTCAAGTGTGCCAGCCTTGTGTGCTGGCATTTGTACTCGGTATGCTGTAAGGAGCCAGGATAGTGCAGTGGTCAGCAGCCTTGGATTTCAGTCCTGTTCTGCCTCATTTATTGATGACTCACTGTGTTCCAGACACTTTAAATATTGTACTTTTCTCTTAAGTCTCCCAATAGTCTCCCCCATCTCACCACCCCCCCCTTTTTTTTAAACACATTTTATTTATTTTTTAAAAAATATTTTATTCATTTTTTACAGAGAGGAAGGGAGAGGGATAGAGAGTTAGAAACATCGATGAGAGAGAAACATCGACCAGCTGCCTCCTGCACACCCCCTACTGGGGATGTGCCCACAACCAAGGTACATGCCCTTGACCGGAATCGAACCTGGGACCTTTCAGTCTGCAGGCCAACGCTCTATCCACTGAGCCAAACCAGTTAGGGCTACCACCCCCTTTTTTAACAGATGCAAGAATTAGAGGGGTTAGGCAATCTGTCCAAGGTCACAAAAGTGGCAAGGCCAGGATTTGGCTCCAGTTGTGTTTAGCTCCAAATAGAGGTGCCTCTACCTCTCTGTCATGCTGCATTTGTCATGACACTTTGCCTGTTTGAAGCTCTTTTTCTCTCTGAAATGAGATTAAACATCTGACCTGCCTGTTTCAAAGAATTCCTATGGAGACCAAATGAAATAAAATATTTTCAAACATTTTGAAAAATTTAGTGTATACAAATAAAAACTACTGGAGATATTTTTTTTTCTAGATTTTTCCATTTTCTGCCTCCTTCCACAAAGGATTTGGAATGTTACATAGGAGGTATATTTTATTATCAAAAAGATACCCAATGCCCTGACAGTGTGGCTCAGTGGTTGAGCATAGACCCATGAACCAAGAGTTCAATTTCAGGTCAGGGCACAATCCTGGGTTTCAGGTTCAATCCCCAGTAGGGGGTGTGCAGGAGACAGCCGATCGGTGTCTCTCTATACTTCTCCCTTCCTCTCTCTCTAAACTCAAAAGCATATTAAAAAAAAAAAAAAAGATGCCCAGTTTGTTGGCACTTGGCACATTAAATCTCAAAAATTTTACTCAGTCCCCTTCACAACTGTGCATAGAACACTAAGTTTTTAATCAAATTTTCCAGAGTGTGTCATCCATTTATTTGTAATCAGTCATCTTCGATATTGATACAAATTTTTGCGTAGCATTTGTTAATTAGCTGTATATATTTACAGTGATGTTACAAGAATTGAGATTTTATTTCACCTCATTTGTCCTATGAGGTAGGTGGGAATGGACAGCATTCTACCGGGGTTAAAAGTATGATCATGGAGACAAAATAAAATGTCATAAGAACTTGGAAAGTTTTTGTTTTTTTAATAATAGCATACTGGGTGTTTTTTTCCCTCCAGGATACAATGTCTCTTTGCTATACGACCTTGAAAATCTGCCTGCATCCAAGGATTCCATTGTGCATCAGGCTGGCATGTTGAAACGAAATTGTTTTGCCTCTGTCTTTGAGAAATACTTCCAGTTCCAAGAAGAGGGCAAGGAAGGAGAGAACAGGGCAGTTATCCATTATAGGGATGATGAGACCATGTGAGTATAGAATATGGTCCTGAAGCTTGGGTGTGGCTGTCGCACACGCTTATCAAAAGGCATACAGCCAGGTCAAACCTTAGTCTCTGTTGTGTGAACCCTCCTCCTCTGAAGTGTCTTTCTCATAAATTCTTTAAGCCAGGATGTATGATTTGAGGTCAGAGGGGAGGCTACTTCCCTAGTCTCCAGTATTGAATGTTGGCAAAAGATAAAAAGAGAATCCAGTGCTTTCCTTTAAGGTACCATAGTTCTGAGTCCCCTTCAGTAATATAGCCAGATAATCAGGAGGTAGAGGGTGCCCATAGGTTCTGTGTTATTGCAACTCTTGGATCATCTACATGCTGTGAGTCTCGTTGTATATAAATAAGTAAAACTTTTAAAGTGGTGTTCAGAGGATCACTAACTCGAGATTCCATTTCATATCATATAGACAAAGTTAATAACATCTACTTTGGTGATTTTCATCTCCTGCTGCTCTCAGGCCATGCATTTATTATATGGACTTTGTTGGCCATAACTACTTAGTCTCACTGGGCATACCTTGTTTTATGAATTAAGAGATTTATGACTTTACCCTCCTAATTTACTTGTAGATCAAGTTCTTAACAAAACCCCATTCTGATTCTATACTTACTCATGGGTTTTGTTCCCCTCAGGTATGTTGAGTCTAAAAAGGACAGAGTCACGGTAGTCTTCAGCACAGTGTTTAAGGATGACGACGATGTGGTCATTGGAAAGGTGTTCATGCAGGTATGGAGCGGACATCTTGGGGCAAAACCATAGCGTGGTGGTTTATAACCTGGCACCAAAACCCACCATAGGCACAGAAAAGAGAACTGTCAGTTCTGTTGATGTTGGACCTTGTTGAAGATTTAATTAAACAGCCCCCACCAAACTCACTGAATGTATCTTAGTGGTTTTAGCCTTTGTAGGACTGGACTAGAGGGTGATTTGAATATTTAACATACTAACAATATGACTAAAATATTAAGCATCCTTCCTGCCATGGGGGTCTTTGATTTAAAGCTTGGTCACACTTCCTATCCTCTTGTATTCATCAGATTTCTGGCAAGGTCTATTGACTTGTGTCACTAGATTTCTGAGTCTGATACCTGCTAATCAGTTGCTGGCTCTGGGACATGAGAGCTCATGATGAAGTGGTATCCAGGCTGATTTCTCCTGAAATGGCTTAGCATTCAAAACCTAGTATAGTGGTTAAATTTTCAAAAAACTTTATGTTCGTTCTGTTCCTTGGCAGGGTGATGAGATTTAAGAATTCTGGGATAGAGTCTTTTTTGCCAAATGGAGTTGAAAGATAGTTATGCTTAATATAGTGAGGGTACTTTATTACGACGTGGCTAGGGTAATCTTCAAAAGTGATCTCAATTTGATCCATCTGTCATGGCTTTTTGTGTTTAGACTAATGAATCAGAAACTCTAATTTTGTAGCCCCTATGCAGAAGAATTAGAATATTAATACTTCCAGCCTTTGAGAGTAATAAATTTTGTGTGTATGTTAGAGAGAAAGTGTGTGTATGTGTGTGTGTGTGTACGTACGTGTGTGTACATAGATACATATATATATATATCTTGGGTCCAAAATGTAAGCATGCAGACAGGAGCTTCATATATTTTTGTGCATAATTGACAGGAATTAAATGCAGTAGCTCAGAAATTGGGGTAAATCCAGACCAGCGAACTAATTTTAAAAGCTATGAAGTATATATTTAGATTTGGCTGGTTTTTACCAATCTTGTTCCATTTTATTCCAGGCGACATCTTAGCTTCTTTTTATACTCTAAACAGATCTTATCTTGGAGAGTGTACTGGAGATTTGTTTCCCAGGAGAATTTTGTGTATTCTTTTTTTGTGTATGAATGTAAACTCGTCCCTCACAGTACATGTGGTAGAGGACTTGTCTAAAAGGGAAAACAAAGTCTCTGCATTTTTGCACTGATAGTATCTCCAGTTAGTGACTGGCCTGGCACTGTGCAGACTCATATGGTGTCTGGGAATGTGAAATGGCGGTGTTCAGGAAGCCATCTGCCTGCCTCCCTCTCCAAATTTAAAGTCTGGGGTCACTTATTTGAAATGACCATAGAAACCTAGACTGACTTTGCCAGTTTTTCCCCCAAAATAAATAATCTACGCATTTTCTTCGACCTAGTGATTCTAAATTTCTAGGAGAAAGAACAATGGATGCCTGGCACAGAATGTTGTGACCTGGGACACTGTTTGGAGTCCCTCACGGTCACTAGTCTGCTTGCTGTGGGCCTTTGTGGGTTTTCCCGTGCCAACGTGCACTTTCAGCCTGGTCAGAACACAATTCCTGCTTTTGTCATTTGGCAGACACACTCTGAGGGATGCTTACTGCCTGTAGAAAAAAGACAGGGAGTTTCCAGTCCCCATTCACACAAATGACCTAGTGCCTGGATTTGGTGCATTATCTTTGTAGGCCTATCTATAAGCTGATGTATGCCCACAAAGAGAAAGGCTGGTAGATGTCATCATTTCAATGCTTATTCTGTGAGAAGCAATTAACGACTCTTGGAGATTGGAGTATGGTAAACTAGAATTTTTCCATATTAGATCTTAAAGTCAGTAACTAAGAAAAGTTAAATGGAAACCACTGGGTTCTGTATGTTGAGGGACAAGACACAAGCATTCTGCCTCTTTAGATAGTTGTGAAGATAATAATTTGAGGACCCTCGCTATCTGTATATATGTGTGATTATATATAATATACTAGAGGCCTGGTGCATGAAATTTGTGCATGGGTGTGACCTCTAGGCCTGGCTAGCAATCGAAGCGCGAGTGTCTGGTGTGGATGGGCAGGTCCCAGCTGATCTCTGGGCCCCTGGGTCCCCGCGTGCCCCCTCTGTCTGAGTCATCAGGCCCCTGCCCGGCTCACTCAGCTCCTGGGAGCCCCACTTGCACCTGCCTTGGCTTGGCGCCACCCACTCACTTGCTCCACCATCCCATCACGGTCCTGCTCTCAACAGGGCCCATCATGACCTGCAGCCCTCCATTGTGGCCCACTGCTAGCGCCATGTTGCCGACACCCACCATGTTTGGCACCACCCCCTGGTGGTCAGCACATGTCATAGCGAGTGGTCGAACTCCTGGTTGAGGGGACAATTTGCATATTAGGCTTTTATTATATAATAATACTAGAGGCCCGGTGCACAAATTTGTGCACAGGTGGGGTCCCTTGGTCTGGCTGGCGATCAGGGCTGATCGGGGTGGCAGGAGGTTGGCCAGGGGGAAGGGCCACAGGAGATTGGCTGTACAGGGGAGGGGCTGAGGGAGGTTGGCTATGGGAGTGCACTGACCACCAGGGGGCAGCTCCTGCGTTGAGCGTCTGCCCTGTGATGGTCAGTGCACGTCATAGCCACTGGTTGTTTGGTCATTCGGTCATTCGGTCACTTAGGCTTTTATATATATAGATATAGGATATTTTCCTGACCTGGGAACAGAGTCAAAGTCAGTAATTTTTTTGTTTGTTTTGTTAATCCTCACCCAAGGATACTTTTTCCATTGATTTTTAGAGAGAGTAGAAGGGAGAGGAAGAGACAGAGAGAGAAAAACATTGATTGGTTGCCTCCCACACACACCCTGAACAGGGATAGGAATCGAGCATGCAACTGAGGTACATGCCCTTGACCAGAATCGAACCTGGGACCCTTCAGTCCTTCGGCCAACGCTCTATCCACTGAGCCAAACTGGGTAGGGCCAAAGTCAGTAATTTTGATAGATATTGCCAAGCTCTCTTCCACAGAAGGTGTACCATTTTCCCTTCCACCCATTTTAGCATGCCCATTTCCCCAGAAAGTGTTGTCAGACTTTTGGATTTCTTTCAATCTAATGGATTTTAAATGGTATCTATGTTCCATTATGAGCAAGTTCAAAACATATTTTATTATGTTGAAGGTTTTTGTTTTTCTCTTCTTGTGAGGTGTCTTTTTATGTTCTTTACCCATTTTTCAGTTGGGTTATTGATCTTCTCTATTTCTTTATATAGTAGGGAGATTGGCCATTTGTCTGTGATAAGAGTTGCAATTTTTTCCCCCCAGTTTGTCATTAGATTTTGTGGTCTTTTTATTCCCCCATGCAGAAGTGCTTATTTACACATAATTACATTGATCAATCTGGTCCTTTATGGCTTTCTTGATTTTGAGTCATAGACACTCCTTTCCTACTTGAAGATTATAAAGAAATTGACCTAGCCCAGCCGGCATAGCCCAGTGGTTGGGCCTGTGAGCCAGGAGGTCATGGTTCAATTCCGGGTCGGGGCACATGCCTGGGTTGCAAGTTTGCTCTCCAGTAGGAAGCGTGCAGGAGGCAACCGATTGATGATGATTCTCTTCCATCGTTGATGTTTCTATCTCTCCCTCTCCCTTCCCCTCTGAAATTAATAAAAATATATTTAAAGAAAAAAAGAAATTGACCTGTATTATTTTTCTAAAATTTTTAGCTTCATTTTACACATAAATTTTTTTTTATGATCTGTTTGGAGTTTCTCCTGGACTGTAACATAAAAGATGGACCCATCCAGCCATCCATGACTACCCACTGGTCCCAATAGCAATAATTTGAAAGCCCATGTTTATACTACTGATTCAAGATGCTACCTGTATCATATACTAAACTTCTGTAGATACTTGGATTTATTCTGAACTTCTGTAATAAATTGTGCTGTGACAGAAAAGAAAAATAGTATTGTGATGCTCAAAACATCCTACCTGGAGGGAGAAAAAAGAGATAGTATTGCTGATACATATGTAACAAAGACGCTAAGGAAAGAAACTATTTGGGTGGGTTGGTGGGTTGATTTTTAAGTGTTTAGAGAGAGAACCAAAGAGAAAGACATATTTCTGAAGGATAGTCCCAAATGAGAAGTACTGTATATTTGTTAAGTCTTAAATGTATTATTTTCTGTATGCAGAACTAATGAAATAGTAATTTCACCTCAGATTTATAAATACCCCATCTGGATATGAATGCCGCATTTATAAGTGAATTGGAGCCTTCGAGAAACTTACTAAACATAAGAAAATGCTGGCAGATGGTTATTATCTGTTTTGTTTTCTCCCGAGGCTGAAGAGTAAAACCAATAGAAGTTAGAAAACCTCCCAGCCACTTTGCATAATGAAAGGTGTTTTCTAGAGATGGGCAATCTCTAGAGTTTTGCTTTAGGAATTTCCATTTTGAATGATCTTAACTCCTTTTCAGCTTCTCCAAATAGTTTTCTTTTGGAGAACAAAATTCAAAAGGGAGTAACCTAACGCAGCTATGTTGATTTATTTTCCACCAACTGAGATCCCAGAGTAGACATTAGAACTCTTCAAGTGTTATCCTTCCTTTGCCATTAATTTGCTGAGGGCTTCCTGATCAATGTGTAGTATTCTTACCTCCAAATGGAAACATAGTTTCTGTTCCTTCCTGTAGAATGTATGACACTAAGTCAGCTAGGGTAGAAATGCTTTTTTTTTATTCAGCAATCCATGTGCTAGGCAGCCTCTTTGAAGGACAAAGGAATAGCTCCAGGAATAAAGCAGAATCCTTGGCTTGAGGAACTCACAACCTGGTAGGCAAGCCAGCTGCATTAATAAATAGTGCACTGTCATAGTAGAGGTTTGTAGAAAAGACATGGGAAACCAAAGGAGAGAGCAGCCAGCTGCCCCAGGCTGCTGGGGATGGCATTATAAAAGAGGTCATAGTTGAGCGTAGTAGAAGAGCGGCTGTTTAAACATGCTTTTAGTGCTCAGAAAACACAGGTCTTGGTTAAGCCCTTGATTCCATCCTTCTGCCATCTCTCAGTGACTGGATCATCTGGTCTTACTGGCATTGCTAGAAAATCTAGTTCAGTTCTTACAGATCTGGGTTGAAACAGGGATGCCTTATATCACTTATCTATTTACACAGGAATGTATGGATTGGAAAAGCTTGAGACTTGGAGATTTGAACAGGGATGGAGTGGCTGATTGTCTTATCCTCGGTCATTTTGCTGTAGTTTGATAAGGAAGGATGGGTGGGCTCGTTTTGTTAAAGGTGATGAGCTCTTATGCAGCATGGTGGCTGTTTATTTAGTCCAGGGCCATTCAAGAGCCAGAATTAAACATTAGGTTTTCATTTCTCATGTGACACGGTCTCCTTGTCTCAGTGAACACTAGGACAACTCAGCTTCTTTAACTGCGTTGTCTTCTGCCCCATGAAGAGCTTAAATTTCGTCTAAAGTTCTCATTGATGAATTCTAAATAGTAACAGGATCTAAGATATTTCAGTGAAACAAGACTTGTGTTAACACCCAGAGCCCAGAGAAAATGTGGTATTCATGAGACTGAAAAAAGTGGAGATGAGGGTGAGGGGAGTGATAAAAAAAATTGGTCTGTTCATCAGGGCGTATATGCAAAGATAAAAGGAGTTGAGACTTGCTCTTGAAGTCTTAACCAAGTTTCAGCTTGGGTTCCATTCATCCAGAAATGTTAAAGATTTCTTGAAAAATATCACCTCCTTCACATTGAATCGACAAAACTATTAAGTAGTAGCCCTTATCTTAAACGTAATCTGGTTCTCGTAGTGCTTTGCAATTTGTCATCTGTTTAATCTCAGATATGATTCTATCACCTATGATATTCTAAAACAAGAGAAAGGGAAGATTAACAGTGATTTTCATCACATTTTGAATATTGAACTTAAGTACATTGTGACTTCTACTTTTTGAATCTGAAGTTCGTTGTTAGCAGCCAGCACTTGTAATATTTCACATTAGGTATAGTTGACTTTTAGTCATCTACTGGTCCAGGGAGCTAAAAGGTCACACCCCATAGGGCAAACCCTGTAACATAAGTTCTATTCATCTTACACCAGATTATCTTTGCTTGTCCTGGCAGGAGTTCAAAGAAGGACGCAGAGCCAGCCACACAGCCCCACAGGTCCTCTTTAGCCACAGGGAACCTCCTCTGGAGCTGAAAGACACCGATGCTGCTGTGGGTGACAACATTGGCTACATTACCTTCGGTAAGCAGGGTGAGGTCGCCATGTTTGTGTGCCTTTGATGCGTTCAGACTACAGACTGCCTGCCCTGGACAGACCTTCGTTAAATGTTAGTGGGAGGGGGCAAAAGCAGGCATACCAAATTGTTCCTATTGCCATGACTGTAAGGGGGGTGTCACAAGACACTAATTACAGGTCATGTACAGTAGTCATCTCTCCTTTTTCCTGTTTTAAATCCTAAGGGGGGCGGGGTAGCCTCTGATGTCAAGTGTTGGGAGGTAAGCATTGCTGAGCAGCTGGTGGGAGTTCTCTGTCATTTGGCATATCTTGGGGTTTTTTTGGAGTTAGGCTGAAGCTCCAACCATGATTCACTTATTCCACTTTTTCCACTGAAGGAATTCAGGTCGTCCCATCTTACAGCTGCTTCTGCCTAGTGAGCTGGCTTGGCTCATTGTTAGAGCTGACAGTTTGGAATAACGTTGTGTACACACACTGTACCTCATGCCCTAAAATGACCCCTTTCGTGAAGTTTTCATTAATTCACCTCAGTGCTAAAAGGAGCGAGTGGATTTACCCTATTTCCTTACATCTAAGCTACACATTTTTTCTTTTCATGAGGTCCAGATGCAGCTACATTTCATAGCATGTGGCAGTTTAATTGGCAGTACATGTCTCTATGGTACATAAACTGATGGTAAACTTCCAGCCATGAGCATCTTAGGTTCTGTACAGTGCAGTTATCCTATCCCTGGTGGTCACTTCTTTTCGGGGCACATTCCTTTTCATTTCAGCAAAACTTCGTACTTAGGATTTTGCTGATGGTGAAACCACTGAGTAGAGTAGGTGCAGGAAATAGAGAGGATTCAAGAAGCCAAAGCAGGCAGGGGCGGGGGTGCAGGTGCAGAGGGCTGAGTCCCTGCACAGGTCTTTAGGTGATCAGTGCCATGGGAGCTGCTTTTCTCAGCCTCCATCTAAAGCAGTCCCTCCTGCCTGTCCTCATCAAGAAAGTTCAGGTCCTTATTGTTTATACCGTAATGCTTGGTTTTCACCACAGGAATACAGGGTCTGGTCTGAATCTAGTTTCTCCGAAGGTTTACTCTACTTCAGCACCAAGGACATAGGACAGGCATAGGTTTCCTAATCCTGATTTCTTTTTTCTTTTTTTTTAACATTTTTTAATTGATTTCAGAGAGGAAGGGAGGGAGAGAGAGATAGAAACATCAATGATGAGATAGAATCATTGATGAGTTGCCTCCTGCACACCCGCTACTGGGGATTGAGCCCGCAACCTGGGCATGTGCCCCTGGCTGGAATCGAACCTGGGACCCTTCAGTCCGAAGGCTGATGCTCTACCACTGAGCCAAACCAACTGGGGCCTAATCCTGATTTCTTAAGTTAAAGTATTTTCTCCAAAGTTAGTAGATACTAGTATCACCTTTCAAAGAGATTGCTGAGCTGCAGAGGCAGGAGCTAGTAGGCATGTGGCAGGCAAGGTTTTATTATGTTGGGAGTGCACAGCCACAGAATCCGGACCTGGGATGAATGCCAGGGCCACACCCATTCCTTGGGGAACTCTGTTTTCTGCCATGATCTCCTCCTTTTCCTCAGTGTCCCCCACCTGCACTCACTGGCGTGTGCCCTAGTTAAGGTATTTATCCCTTCCTGGTCTCAAGGAGGAAAACCTGACAGCCTGGGCATGAAACAAGTGGATGGTACTTAAGCAGGAGATGGGAACTGACTGTGGGTTACTGGTCTTCCTGCCCTTTGGCATTGGTGTTACATGCTGACTCCTTGTTTGTGCCCCCCAGTGCTGTTCCCTCGCCACACCAATGCCAGCGCTCGAGACAATACCATCAACCTGATCCACACGTTCCGGGACTACCTGCACTACCACATCAAGTGCTCTAAGGTGAGAGGAGCCACAACATCTCGGCTCCCGTGCTCTCGGTCATTCTCTCCACCAGAGCTGATAACAAAAGTCATCCAGAAGTCCAGGCTGTTGCTGTGAACTCTAAGTAGATGGTTCTAGAGGTCAGGAAATCATAGTCTTGTTCATCTCTCCCCCTACCACCACTCCCCCTAGCAGAGAGATGAATCTATGCCTCCTGCTTCCCTGCAAGGCCCTGTGTCAGTCCAGGGTATGTTTCCAAACCTTCCTGATAACTTCTAGTGAAAGCAAAGCTGTCTTTCTAGTACAGGACTCTGCTTCAGTACTCGATGTGTTTGCCTCCAGGCCTATATTCACACACGTATGCGGGCAAAAACATCCAACTTCCTCAAGGTGCTGAACCGTGCACGCCCAGATGCCGAGAAGAAAGAAATGAAAACAATCACATGAGTAGGGCGAGCCCACTGCAAGACCACCTTCCTCTCCTGAGCTCACTAAGCAGGAAATAGTGGGTGTTGGTAGCCTGGCCCTTCAGGGATCTGGGCAGTAGCTATCCATATGTGAGGTGGCAGGGTTGGGTCTCAGCTACCAGACAGACTAAAGGTGGGGTGAACAGGTTTTCTTTTCTGAGTGGGCGGGGCTGTGTTTCCTTATTCCCACATGCTTGTGAGCTAGAAAATGGCAGCTAGAACACAATGGGACCTTTTTACCCAGATAGGCTGTGTTCTCTTTGGGCCTGTGTTGAGGTCAGTGTTATCCTTCCCAAGGTCTTCCTGGAGAAGGAGCAATTTACTTTAACAACATTTACTTGAGTAAATAGGCCTGGAAACACACACCAGTGTTCTTTTTCCTGGTCTGCTCCTCAGCAGGCATTTTGCATGGAGAAGAGGTTGTCTTTATCAGGGATGGAAATGGTGAGTGTGTGCAGAAGAGGCCTCTTGATATAGAGCCTGGAGATTTAGGTCTTTGTGCAAGGTGCCAGGCCTTGGTTCCCTTTCTGATGACGTTTAGGCAATCCCTTTCTTAAAATAAGGTAATAGGTGCTTATTTGTTGTCTTTTGTGCCCGTTGAATTACAGTATTGAGGGGACCTAAGCTTCC
>NW_005371173.1:1589268-1603919 GCF_000412655.1 Myotis brandtii
CCGCACTCCCTGCCCCCCACCCCCCCATGCTCCTCACACCCAGTGTATTTGCCAACACCCAGCACTCTTGCAGGTAACTTTGGTAGGTGTGGTATGCATAAAGCTTCAAGCTCTCTCCTCTGGCAAGTTAGTTTCTGCTGCCACTTAACTGGATGAAAGGAGTATCTGGCTCTTAATGTGCCTGAGTAGAGGGTTTTCAACCTCTGAAACACCAGACAGCAGTTAAAGTCGCCACTGACTTCTTCAGGCAAAGGCTTTGGAGACTTCTGGTCTTTAGTAAATTAGTACCAAAGGCCTTTCTCTGGAGTAGCTCTGTGCCTCCTGCCCAGAGCCGAGTGCTGTTCAGCCTGTAACTAGATCCTCTGCTTAGAGAGATGTCCAGGTAATCTGGCAACAAAATGGCAGCATGATTCCTTCTGCAGCTTCTGGCCTATCCTAAAATGGGGTGGCGAATGGGGGGGAGGCAGAAGCAGGTATAAGTGCTGAGACACACATGTTCTTTCTGCCCCTCCAGAACCTTGCCTCCATCCTGGAGTTTACAGCCTCCCTTCTTTCTCTGCTCACTTTCCACAGGAGTGCTTTTCTCATCAGGCACCACTTTGGTGACCTTGAGTGTGAGGCAACCCATTTTGTGCCACTTTCAGAGCTCAGGGGAGAGAAGGCAGTTTGGTAGAGCCCAGGAGGTCAACAAGCAGCTAGGGACAGCAGAAGGAAGCCTGACCTGGCCAGCCTGTCACACACCAAACACGGCATCACGGGGAGTCACAGAGCTGCCTGCTTGTCCATTCAGGAGATGAGCCCATTAGGCAGCCACTGCCCAGTGTCTCCCCCATGCCTCCTGCACCCTGCTACACGCCAACAGGTGCTCCTGAGTGTCGCTGCAAAGTGAGTGCAGTTGTCTGAGGGGCAGGATAGAACAACTCTATCCTGATGGGGGAACTTGGAAAGGATGAGTCATTGAAATGAATAAATTGCCCATAAACATCCTCCCTGGGACTTACAAAGAGCAGCTTTGCCTTTTTCTGTCCCGTAACCTCTCTTTGGCAGAGGTGGGCCGCAGAAGGAAGGGGGAGGCAGACAACTGCAGCCATCCCCAAAACCAGATTATGTTACCAAGGGTGGGCAGGAATTAACTGGTTCAGCTGGGCAGGAGAAGCCAGGACACACACACACACACACACTGTCTCTCTCTCTCTCTCTCTCTCTCTCTCTCTCTCTCTCTCACTCTCACTCTCACTCTCACTCCCTGGTACAACAGAGCAGAAGGGGTCTGCAGAACCATGAATAGCATGTAATAGGGTGGCAGGCCGGCTGTAAGAAATGGCCTGGATCAGAAGCCAACCATCAGCACCCACAGTGCTCTGCCAGAATCAAATGCTCATGAGCTTTTTATTGAAGGTGGGATGGTTTTATTTCGGAGTGGTGAGACATTCAGGGCAGGAAAAATTTCCCATAGTTCTCAGCTCTTGCTTCCAGGCTGCTTTAGCAAATACTACTCTGTCATTGAGAACCTACCTGTTCTCAAAGCTGCCCTTGTCGGGGAATAGTGGGTAGAACACAACTCAGAAGCCTAGCCAGGCAGATGTTCTGTAACCCACAGTGTAGTTGAGGGTTACTTCTTTGATCATTCTGTCTCCATGGTGAAAGATTTAAAATGGGATTGCCATCTGCTGCCCAAAAAGCTATAAGCTGTGTAGAAGGAGCCTGATCTCTACCAGGAAAAGGCTTGAGCCCACTGTTATACAAGTAGATCTAGGCCATCCAGAAACTGTGGACAAATGATTCTCCTTTCTACTGGGGAGGTTGAATGTCCTCATGGACTTAGCGCAGGTTTTTCCTGGTACCTGAAAGTATTCAATAGAATGAAAGAGCTGGTGGAACCTTTCCACCTCATGCTTAGTGTCTCTTTGGGATCCCATCCCTAGTTCAGGAGTGTGGGTGGAAGGTAAGGTGAACCCGAAACTAGCCTTTACACTTATTCTCTGCTTTTAAAGGGGGAAGACGTTTTCATCCCGCTAACTCTTGGGAACAGGAAGAGGAAGCGGCTGGCAACTGAAGGCTGGAACACTTGCTACTGGATAATCGTAGCTTTTAATGTTGCACCTCTTCAGGTTCTCAAGGGATTCTCCATTTAGGTTCCATTTTGTACACGTTGGAAAATAATCTGCAGAAACGAGCTGTGCTTGCAAGGACTTGATAGTTCCCAAGAATTAAAAAAAAAAAAAATCCACTTGATCAACTTAATTCCTTTTCTTTATCTTCCCCTCCTCACTCCCCTTCCCTTCCACCCTCCTACCAAGCTCTTTTGCTTTGCAATATGTTACTGGTAATGAGTTGCAGGATAATGCAATCTTAACTTGTTTTCTCTTGAGTATTTGAGTTCAAAACTCCTGTATCTAAAGAAATACGGTTGGGGTCATTAATAAAGAAAATCTTTCTATCTTACATGAGAATTTGCTGGGTTTCTAGACTGTGAGTCCAAAAGAGAGGAGAGATGGAGGACGAGGAATCTGCAGACCTGAACTGGAAAACCTCAGGCTCCAGAGCCCCTCAAGCCTTCCTTTAGAGTGGTTCTCAACCTTCCTAATGCCGTGACCCTTTAATCCAGTTCATGTTGTGGTGACCCCCAACCATAAAATTATTTTCGTTGCTACTTCATAACTGTAATTTTGCTACTGTTATGAATCGTAATGTAAATATCTGATATGCAGGATGTATTTTCATTGTTCGCGACCCACAGGTTGAGAACCGCTGCTTAGAGAGACTGGCTAGCTAGTGAGCTCTTGGTTGGTATTTCTGACTAAACTTGAATAAGTTTGCTCTAAAGCTCTGTTACTAAGTCTGTCTGGCTATAGCCAAGAAACTCCCAGGACAGTGATAGGCACATTAAAGTGTGTTCTCGCTTATTCTTTTATCATGAATAATGTATAGCATTTCCCCAGTGTGTTCCAGGAAGTGTGTGATTCTGCAGGTAGGTATTTAGGTGTGGATCTGATGCAAACGAAGTGGCCACATTTTTCTTTCTCACATAACAAACAGCCCAAGAGACTGGCACTCCAAAAAACTCACTTTGGGAGATTCTTACCTAGCAAATAGTACAGAGCCTAGCAAAGTATGCTGTCCCTTAGTAGGACACTGATCCCTAAAATAAACTTGGTTCAGAAAGTTTGTTTGGTAAAGAACAATCAGGAGGGGGGGTGGGGGGAAACAACAAACTATCAGGAGGATTTTAGGAGCACCTAAAGTGGTCTGAGGGCCATCCTTATGGTTTCTATCTCCTTTCCCTGTTTTTAGAAAATATATTTTTATTGATTTTAGAGAGGAAGGGAGAAGGGGGGAGAGAGAGAGAGAGAAACATTAATGATGAGAATCATCATTGATCAGTTGCCTCCTGTAGGCCCTACACTGGGGATCAAGCCTGCAACTGGGGCATGTGCCCTGACCTGGAATCAAACCGTGACCTCCTGGTTGATAGGTCGACGCTCAATCACTGAGCCATGCCGTCCAGGCTCCTTTCCCTTTCAATTTGTCTCCATCTAATGCTCAAGCTGGGTTGAGGCTCGTTAATGAATCGTGAAATTTCTTGACTGAATCACAACCAGCATTTTCATTTCCTGTACTATCTTGAGATAATTATATCTCACATACAGTTGTAAGAAGTAATACAGAGATCCTGTGTACCTTTCACCCCTGGTAACATCTTGTATAACTAGTATCATAGCCAGGGAACTGATGTGGTTATAGTCCTGGCATCACTCAGATTGTATCAGTTTTACATGCACTCATTTTTGTTATTTCTATGCATTTTTATCACATGTGTAGCTTTGTCACCAGCATTTTTTAAAAACAGAATAGTACAGACTAGATCAATCAGTGCATCACATCTGTTAAGGTTAAGTACCAATTTTGAAATGTGTTTTAAGGTATATATGCATATCTTGACTGGATTGTAAAATGCTTTACTATAGGTCATAGTCAAAAAGTTTGAAAGCCACACAAGGTCATTTAGTCACCTAGACTTCATTTGACTTCATTTAAATGGGCCCTTAGCTCGGGATGCAGTCAGGGAGTTATGTGCTGGTCCCAACAAACATGTCCCCTGGAGAGTGCTATCCCCTGGCTTGTGCTGACCCTGTGGCCTCCAGTGGGAAGAGTACACCACATGAAATCTGCCCAGCATTTTCCTGGGATATAGCCCCTTGTCACCTACTCCTGTTAGCTGGAAAACCTGGCTAAATTAGATATATTGGGTGATGGTGACATGTATGTATGTATTCTGTACCCCTGGTCCTGTTAGGGTTAACCAGCCAGATTCTCCACATCTCCCCAGGAGCCAACTGCAGTGCTTTTATCAATTTCCAAAGGGAAAAGTATTGCTTGAACTCAAATAGCACCCGTTAATAGCTAGTAGGAGTTTTCAAGGGTAATTTTGACTAGGAGCAGTTTTTGCTTTCCTGCTCGGTTTAGAGCACAGCTCCATAATAAGTTGGAATTCACTTGTACTCTTAGCCAATAGTAGAGATCAGATTTCTGAGAATCTGAAACCTATACAATCTATAGATGATAAAGCCAAGATTGCTTAGAAAATACAGAGGGGAAAAAACAAGGCATTACATATTTTTTACAGCAGTAGATCCCAAGGCAGTATCCTATAAAAGTCCATGCGGGTGAAGACTCTCCAGACTTGCTCCTTTTTCTTCACCTGTGTCAAGACACACTTGGTATTAGTGTAGAAAGACCTTCCCTTTGTGGACAAAGACCCACTAACTTCAGCCAAGTTCCTGTGGACTGTGGGATGAAGGAGGCCTCAAGATGATGAGGGTCAGCTTTTGCAGATAACTGGATATCACATAGGCAATTACAGTGCCTATAATTATCCTTGATAATGCCATCTAATAAATCTTAAGTTCCATTCTTATTCACTCAAGGGGATCAGAAGTGGCAGGACTGCTAAGGAAGCAAAGTCCAACATAAGCCAAGGTCCTTCCCAAGAGAGGTGGTATTTTTCTCTGCTTGGGTGCAATGGGAGATGAGGAGGGTGTTGGTGGGACCCTCTGTGCCTGGGTAAAGTGGGACCTGTGTATGCTAAGAACTAGTGTGGCTCAGTGGTTGAGTGTTGACCTATATATAAATCAGGAGGTCACAGTTAGATTCCGGGTGAGGGCACGTTCCCAGATTGCGGGCTCAATCCCCAGTGTGGGGCGTGCAGGAGGCAGCTGATCAAGGATTCTCATCACTGATGTTTCTATCTCTCCCTCTCCCCCTCTGAAATCAATAAAAATATATTTAAGATCTAGGAGCTTGGCAGAAAAGGCAATAAGACTGATAGAAAGTGGAGGGGTGGGATGAAAGGACAGGAAGTTGAAATCAGGAAAAGAAAGTAGTGCTAGCTGCTACATCAGAGGTGGTACTTAGCAGTTGCCATTTCAGTCCCCTTTGGTGTCATTCAAAGTTGGAATGATAGGCACTCATCACAAAAGCTCTGTAGAGGCCTAAGACCCAAGCCTGGGTCTACTGGAGGGAGGGGGTGCTATTTGAGTTCAAGCAATACTTTTCCCTTTGGAAATTGATAAAAGCAGTGCAATTTCCTTTGGCTCCTGGGGAGAGGTGGAGAATCTGGCTGTTTAACCTTAACAGGGCCAGGGGTTCTGCCATATAGCTGACTTAGGGCTTCCTGAAGCCAGGATCCTGGCCATTTCAGTCACACGATTATGCCCCGAACCTTTCAGAGACTCCCAAGAGCTAGTGAAGGGTTGAACAGCGACTCAAGGAGGATCAGCAAAAATCATATCCAAGAGAATGGAATGGGCAAAGGAGGCCCAACGTTCCCTGCCAGAGTCTGGATTGGGCACCATGATGCAGACTTCACCTGAGGAAAGGAGAACTGGGTGGGGCTGGGTGGTAGAGCCTGCAGAGTCAGCTCAATGGAGCATCTGCAAGCTGCCTGCACTAGGACTCCTTTGGGTAAAGGAGAAATGGCAGATGAGTCAGTCCCAGGGATTGTGGGGGAGCAGAGAGGAACTGGATGATCCAGTAAGGAAGAAATGGCTGAGGGAGCAGGGGATAGAACCCAGGCTTTCCAATTCCCACCGCCTAAGCTGTCCCCGCTTCACACGTCATCCCACACACAGTGTTTAGACAGAGCAGTAAGAAGAAACACAGACATCCTGGATCCCTCAGGGAGGAGGCCAGAGCTGGGAACAGAAGGAGGTCTGTTTATTCCTGGCAGTCCAATATCCGAGGGGCCCCACAACCACTTCTGTCCAGACTCCAGGATGAACTCTCCCAGAGCCTCTGACTTCTGTCCAACAGATAGCTTGGGGCTGAGGACCATCTGTTGGAACCCAGTGTCCCTCGCCCACCGGCTTCCTTGAGGATGGGTTTGAGGCTAGATGCTTTCCTCTACCCACTTTGTCCCAACATAAGTCCTGCCTCTCTAGGACCCCTGACAGCTGTGCCTCCAGTCCTTCAACCCTGGTTTCCCCCAGAGAACCCCAAAGTCCCCTTGTCCATCCACCTGTGTTCTTGGGCGAGGAAGTGTTTCCTAATGTCTCACCTCCAGCTTTCTTGCTGCAGTTTTAGCCTGTTCCCTTCCATTTCAGGGCGTGTAACTGGCTTCTCTCCCTCACCCCAAAGCCACACTGGATATGATGTAGAAATGGGGGCACCTCTGGGCATTCTAACCCTGAACTTGCCCTTCCTCTCACTATACAGTCATGCACTACTTAAACGACATTTGACCCTGGCTGGTGTGGCTCAGTTGGTTGAGTGTCATCCCATGCACCGCATGCACTGAAGGGTTGCTGGTGTTCAATCCCTAGTCAGGGTATCTCTCCCTCTCCCTCTCTCTCTGAAATCAATAAAAACATACTTTTCTTAAAAAAGACATGTTGGTCTTTGAAGGACTGCATATGGGACAGTGGTCCCATAAGATTATGCAGATGTAGCCTGACTGGCAGCGTTCACTTGCCCAGGTTGCGGGCTCGATCCCCTGTGTGGGGCACGCAGGAGGCAGCCAATCAATGATTCTCTTTCATCATTGATGTTTCTTTTTCTTTTTTTTCTAAGGCTTCTGAAAGGTTTATTGAAATATCTTGGCCTAGACATTTACTCATCACTTTTTTCAATTACTTTTCAACATTCTAAAAATTTTCCGTTTAAAATACATTTAGCCCTCGCTGGTTTGGCTCAATGGATAGAGCGTCGGCCTGTGGACTGAGGGGTCCCGGGTTCGATTCCAGCCAAGGGCACATGCCTGGGTTGCGTGCTTGATCCCCAGTGGGAGGCATGCAGGAGGCAGCCAATCAATGATTCTCATCATTGATGTTTCTCTCTACCTCGCTCCTTTCCGATCTAAAAAATCAGTAAAATATATTTTTTTAAAAATACATTTAACTTTGCCAATACTAGATTCTCCCCCAAAGGACTATCATAACTGTTTTCAAACATGAAAAAAAAAAATTAATCCAATAGGATATAAAACTGAACTATGTAACCTATCACTGCATGTTCCAAATCCTTAAGTTAAATGTGGGATGAATTTGAAAAGGGCCAGGACCTGGGTCTGCTCTAAGCAGGTGGATGCAACATCTTACCTTTCCGAGTTTAATTACACCAACAGGAACAAAGTTATGAGAATGAAGGGCTCCAGAGAAGACAGAAAAGGTAGCTTTTATTTCTCCAGCAAAGCCCTCCAGAATGTCCTCTCCATCTCGTCGGGCCCACATTGTCCCCAAGGACAAACCCACAGCCGCTGGCATTGACTAATTTACTTGACCAAGGAATTCAAACCATAAACCAAAGCTTGCTGCGCAACCCCTCAGTACTGCCCCCCCAAACACACACAATTGGGGGCCAATGACATGTAGAGAAGACAGACACTCATCATTGATGTTTCTATCTCTCCCTTCCTCTCTGAAATCAAAAATATTTTTAAATATATATTTTTTATTGATTTCAGAGAGAAAGGGAGAGATAGAAACATCAATGATGAGAGCAAATCACTGATCGGCTACCTCCTGCACAACAGACCGAAAGGCATAGAATGCCAGAAAAAAAGGCACCCATGTAGAGCACTGCCATCTGGGACATATTTTGGGTGCATTTAGCTTAGTCTTGAAAAGCCTAATATAACATATAACCAAAACACCACCAGTTTCCTTCATTGTGCACACATTTGTAGAATGCTTCTTAGATGCAAAAGCCCGAAACTGAGGCGTGTGCCCTTGACTGGAATCGAACCAGGGACCCTTCAGTCCGCAGGCCAAGGCTCTATCCACTGAGCCAAACCCGTGAGGGCTAAAAAATATTTTTTAAAAAAGATTATGCAGCCTAGATGATTTGGCTCAGTGGATAGAGCGTCAGCCTGCGAACTGAAAGGTCCCAGGTTCGATTTCAGTAAAGGGCACATGCCCGGGTTGTGGGCTCAATCCCCAATGGGGGACTTGCAGGAGGCAGCCGATTCATGATTCTCTCTCATCATGGATATTTCTCTCTCTCTCTCCCTCTTCCTTCCTCTCTGAAATCAATAAAAATACATTAAAAAAATATATTATGCAGTTGTAAAATTCCTATCATTTAGTGATGTAGCAAAATGCATTACACAAATACCATTGTGTTACAAGTGCCTACAGTATCCAGAACAGTGACATGCTGTTCTGGTTTGTAGCCTGGGAGCTGTAAGGGAACAGAATTTGTCACCCGCAAATATGTCTCTTTAGCATAAGGATTATTTTAGGCTGGTTAATTTTAAGAAACCCTCTGACTTGAAAGCTCTGAAAACCAAGTAGAAGTTACTCTTCGTAAAAGATATTTGTGCTTGTAGGGACCTCTCCATTTGTAAGCGTGTCTTCCTCACTGTACCAGGAAGAGGGGGAAGGACCTTATCTCTAGAAAGTCTTATCAGTGTAGAAGACCTTGACTGAAATTTGCATAACAACCTTACCCCTTGTTTACTGCCCTTTCCCTCACCCCCAACATCAGTGGTTCTCAACCTTGGCTGCACATTAGAATCACCTGGGAATCTTTTTAAAATCCTGATTTCTGGGCCTCATCCCTCCGGAAATTCTGTTTCTTTGTTATTGGGTGGGGCCACAACATTAGTAACAAAGAAACAGAATTTCCAGAGGATGGGGCCCAGAAATCAGGATTTTAAAAAGATTCCCAGGTGATTCTAATGTGCAGCCAAGGTTGAGAACCACTGCCCAACATCCTTTGTCTTAAGTTAAAGATGGTATTTAAGGTGATGGCTTCAAGCATTTTGGTGAGTTACTCAGTTTCCCTGGGTGACTCCTACCTCCCAAGTACGCATGTTATCAAATTGTTTTCTCTTGTTAATCTGTCTCTTATTAAAGGGATGTCTCAGCCAAGAGTCCAGAGGGTAGAGGGAAAATTATTTTTCCTTCCCTACAGAGCTATAGGCTGTACTAACCCTAGGTGAGTAGTAGGCTATACCATATAGGTTTGTGTAAGTAAATTCTATGATATTTCCATAACGACGAGATCGGCTAACAACCCATTTTTCAGAATGTATCCCTGTCGTTAAGTGACACATGACTGTACTTAGTTTCCCTGGGGAGCAAAAGCCCCACTGGCCTCTTGCTTTTCATAGGCGATCTGCCTTTCTCAGGGGAGTTCTTTCTTAGAGGGGAGGATTGGCTGGAGGGAAGGGACATGCAGAGAAGGGCAGAAATCCTAATAATGTTATTAACTGCTACCTTTCATTGAGTGTTTATATGCCAAGCACTGATCTAAGTTTTTATCACATATTCCATTTAGTCTCAATGGGTGAGTACAACGTGAGCCCCATTTTGCAGATGAGGAAACTAAGGCAAGAGAACTTCAGTTACTTGCTCAAATTTATACAGCTAAAAAAATAGGATCTCAGCCAGGATTCTGAGATCCAAAGCAAGGCTTTCTGATTCCAACACTGGTTTGTGCCTCTTATTCATCGAGGGAGGGGGAGAGAGAGAGAAAAACATTGATTTGTTGTTCCACTTATATCTACATTCATTGGTTGCTTCGTGTACAGGCCCATAACATTTTCCACAACAACCCTGAGAATGGCTTCCCCCATTAAGTGTCAGGCACTGGGATCTAATTAGTTACATATGTTATCCCATAACATTTTCCACAACAATCCTAAGAGTAGCTTTCTTTCTTCCCCATTTTACAGGTGGGAAAATTGGAGCCCAGAGGTAGCTTGCCCAATATCACACCCCAGAGCTATTTGAGCTTGTAGCCCACAACTTGACTCACAAAGTAGCTGAGGAAAATGCGGAATGACTCCAGATTCTAGAAGGCAAGGCTGGCTTTATCATCTGAAAGGTCCATCAGGCAATAAGATGGGGGGCAGTGAAGATACTCAACCCCTACCCGCTACTGCCACCATTACACACACACACTCCCCTTTGGCAGACGGGTAGGACTATGGAGCTCAATATGCTGTCAGCTGGCTGGCCACTCCAGTATAAAGCTCATAAAATGTAAATGTATTAGCTGGAGCAGAAAGTGGGGAGGGGTAGAAGGAAATCATTCACTAACGGGAATGCATTTCTCAGATCAGCTAGGCCAGTGGTTCTCAACCTTCTGGCCCTTTAAATACAGTTCCTCATGTTGTGACCCAACCATAAAATTATTTTCATTTCTACTTCATAACTGTAATGTTGCTACTGTTATGAATCGTAATGTAAATATCTGATATGCAGGATGGTCTTAGGCAACCCCTGTGAAAGGGTCGTTCGACCGCCAAAGGGGTCGTGACCCACAGATTGAGAACCGCTGAGCTAGGCAGTATCAGGGGAGGGGTCTCCAAACTGAGTGACCTGAGAGAGGATCTGCCCCCTAAGTGAAGCTATGGCCAGTAGCTGGAAAGGGGAAGCTTGGGTCCAGCAGGAGAGGAGGAAGGCCTCCCACTTGCTAAAGCCGGGGTGTGCCAGGTCCCACCCTCAGAGGCGGGGCCAGGCTAAGCCCGTGGCCACAGTTCCATCCTTCCAGAACCCAGGCAGGAGCAGAGCCTGCGGCAGCCGCGAGCCTGGGGCCCTGCTATCCCAGAGTGGAGGCACCATGCTCTCCCCGGCCGGGACATCAGACATCTCCAGAGGCCCTGCAGGGTCGGCTGCAGCAGTTCCCTGACACAGGACAGCCCAGGCTGAGGAGCACCTGTCTCCAACTGCCATGTGAGTCGCTACTCCCCTCCCCACCCCAGACCTCAGCCCCACTCCTGAAGAAGCCATTGCCACCAGAGCCAGCAGGGTCACACTACCCACACACCACTGGGAAGTCGCTCCTGGGGCTGGCCCTTCCCTTCTTGCTGCTCTGGTGGGGGTGGGGTAGGGGACTCAGGAGGGCTGGAGCTCCAGCCCAGGATCCAGAGGTTAGGTTGGAGGAAGGTACCCTGAGGTCTTGTGGGGTTTAATCAAGTTGACATGCAGGGACAAAGGGGAACAGAAACCGGAGGGCTGCTGAAAAGAAAAGATGTCCTGAGTTGGGGTCAAAGGGAAGATTGAGGAAGAGAAAACAGGGGAGGGGAAGGGGTGCAGCAGCTTGGAGGCCCAGCGTGGGGGCCTCAGCTTCTCCTGAGTCAGGGTGGCTGTCGGGAGGGGGCAGTAGGAATCCTTTCCTTATTGACTTTAATCCTAGCAACAGCAGCTGCTCCCGTGGACAGAAGCAGGCGTTCCCACAGGGTCCAGGACCCCTCCCTGTTTCCTGATGTAGCAGTGGGGCCGGGCGCTGGCGGGCTGAAAACAAGGAGCCAAGTGAAGGAAAGGACAGGGACAGAGCAGAGCTGCAGAGAGGCCAGCCCTGTCCAGCAGCTCCTCTCCCCTTTCCTGGGGGTCAGCTTCAGCCTCAGGGTGTGGGAGGTGTCCTCCTTGCTGCTGGCATCTCCACATTCACTGCCAATCCTCCTCCAACCTCCCCCGCCCCGCCACCCACTCACTTCTACCCCCAGCAACTCCTCTCTCTCCTCCAATTCCCAGGAAGGGACCTGTTGCTAGTGGTGCAGATGAGTCAAGTTTATGGGCTGGAAGTCCTATCCAGAGGCTGCTCACTCATCTGTAACCAACCGGCCACAGGGCAGATGGGGATGGTGGTGCAAGGGACAGGGCAACCCACTTGCCGCCACCATTGCCCTGACCTCGCCACTAATTCTGATGCTTAGTGATCCCTCTCTCTGCCTCACTCCTGCCCCCACCCCAATCCTAATGCTCTGGTTTCCCACCAGGCTTCGAGCATCTGAAGACAGGGACCCCTCTCCTTTACCTGAACACCACTTCTAGCACCTGGCCCTCGCCCAGAGGAGGCTGTCAGCTTTGGCTGACCACTACACCAGCCACACCCCGTCTTCCCTTTTGGCTAATTTAGAGGCCTTGCCAGTAGAGGCGGGGGTGAGCAAGATGCTTTGGGGCTGGATGGGTCATTCTTTCAGTTTAAACAGGCATAAGCACAGCTGCACAAGGGGGCCAAGCGGGTAACAGAAATGGGTGAAGTGGCCTGTGGGGAGGTCCCCACTCCAGCTGGTCACTACCACACAGGACATAGGTATTGCCACAACTGATTTCTTAAGCGAAGCCAGAAATAGAAATTTTAATTGGCCATTAATTGAAAAAAATGTATATACAGCTTAGTCCATTTGGCTGCAACCTCTAGATTAATAAGTATTCCCAAGAGGACAGTGACCTGCAGCCCCGCCCTAACTCTGGCCACCCCATCTCCTGTCCAGGCATGTCGGCCGTTGCTCCAGATTTTCCCTGTCCCCAGACCCAAGATGACACCCAACAGCACCAGGGAGGTGCCCGGTGCTGTTCCCATGGGAGCCTTTGGGCTCTCCCTGGTCCTGGCAAGCCTCATCGTCGTGGCCAACCTGCTCCTGGCCTTGGGCATTGCCGGGGACCGCCGCCTACGTAGCCTCCCTGCTGGCTGCTTCTTCCTGAGCCTGCTGCTCGCTGGGCTGCTTACGGGGCTGGCACTGCCCACACTGCCAGGCCTGTGGAGCCAGAGCCGCCGAGGCTACTGGTCCTGTCTCTTCCTCTACTTAGCACCCAACTTCTCCTTCCTCTCCCTGCTCGCCAACCTGCTGCTGGTGCACGGGGAGCGCTACATGGCAGTGCTGCGGCCTCTCCGGGCCCCTGGGAGCGCTCGGCTGGCCCTGCTCCTCACCTGGGCTGGCCCCCTGCTCTTCACCAGCCTGCCCGCTCTGGGGTGGAACCACTGGGCCCCTGGTGCCAACTGCAGCTCCCAGGCTGTCTTCCCAGCCCCCTACCTCTACCTCGAAGTCTATGGGCTGCTGCTGCCTGCCGTGGGTGCTGCGGCCCTTCTCTCTGCCCGTGTGTTGATCACTGCCCATCGCCAGCTACAGGACATCCGCCGGCAGGAACGGGCAGTGTGCCGCGGGGTGCCCTCGGCCCTGGCCCGGGCCCTGACCTGGAGGCAAGCAAGGGCACAGGCTGGAGCCACGCTGCTCTTTGGGCTGTGCTGGGGACCCTACGTGGCCACCCTGCTCCTCTCAGTGCTGGCCTATGAGCAGCGCCCACCGCTGGGGCCTGGAACTCTGTTGTCCCTTGTTTCACTGGGCAGTGCCAGTGCAGCGGCCGTGCCTGTGGCCATGGGGCTGAGTGATCAGCGCTACACAGCTCCCTGGAGGGCAGCTGCCCGAAGATGGCGCCGGGTGCTGCGGGGAAGAGCCTCCCGGAGCAGTCCTGGCCCCGGCACTGCCTACCGCACCAGCAGCCAAAGCAGCACGGACCTGGACTTGAACTAGGGGAAGGGCCTCCGCTTACTCCTACTAGAAGCATCCATCCATCTCAGCCACGCCTGTCTCCACTTGTCCGCACACCCCTGGATCAGAGACCCTGCCCTTTTTTATTGGTGGAATAAAGCTCCTCTGGCCGAGTTTATTGGTATCTCATTCCATATCGCAAAAGGGGAGAGGCAGGTAGAACAGCTGTGGAAAGAACCTAAAATAAGGGAATCAAGGGAGATTCCAACTCTGGATAGAGCAGCAATTGTAGGTGAGGCTGCACCACCGGCAGGGAGGGAGGGCTGAGTGCTGGAAGTCCAGCACATGTGGGGGCCTCGCCCTGATATGCCCCTCACCAGTTCTTCCTCAGGTCCAGCCACCACAAAATCCAGACATAGTCTCTGGGAAGTATATTTTATTTACATTTTTAAAATCTGTAACTAATCTCTCTCTTCCTCCTTTCCACCCCCAGAGACTTGGGAAGGGAAAGAACAGGCATCTCAAACACCTACTCCCCACATACAAATAGGCACCCCATAACTCACACCCACAAATGAAAGTGAAAGAGAGATCCCCCAGGTCTGGGGGAGGAGGAGGGGCCTGAGGGGTGAGGGGTGGGTCTCTTATGAGAAGAAAGGGACAGAGGGGCAAGTCAGTGTGAAGGGGTTGGAAAGTAGTCCGAGGCCCCTCCCATCCTCTTCCTTCATACCCTCCTGCCTCTGCTGGTGAGGGGTCTCCCTTCACCTCAACACCAGACCCAAAGCAGAGGCTGCAGCCACTAGCGGTCAGGTCTCTGGACACAAAATACTTTTGCTTTGTGGTCTCCTGATGTGGTCACCACCAGGGAGGCATCTCTGTGGACAGAAAGAATAGGCTCGAAGGGATGGGAGCCTTGGGGCTGGCCCAAGCCCAT
>NW_005371173.1:1604069-1608094 GCF_000412655.1 Myotis brandtii
ACCCCTCTCCAGCACATCAATTCTATGCCCTAGGTGCCTAGCACCAAGCTGACACACCCGTGTCGAATGAACACATGTGAAGCCAGTGAAGCCAGCAGTCAGCGAGGGAATGAGAGGAACCACAACATGGGGGAAGCAGTCCCAGCCCCTCAGCCCCGGGACTGACATGAGACCCAGCAAGTCACTGTCAAACAGAAGGGCAACTCTCTCAGGCTTCCCAGCATTCCTGCCTCCAAAGCCACAACCAGGCCTTGGGTCCCAGCTTCCCTCAGGAAGCCCCGCCATACCCCCAGGTCCCTGTGGCCCTCCACATGCTACCCCCGCTTTCCAAATACAGAGACTCCAGCCCTTGCCCATTTCACTTACTTGCTGAGGGCAAAGTCCAAGATCTCAGCCGTGTGGCCCCGGTAGTCAGTCAGCAGGCGGCCAGTCCGAGCATCCCAGAGGCGCACGATGCCATCCAGGCTACAAGTGTAAACCACGGCGGTGCCCGCCTCCCACAGCAGCTGCACGATGCCCGACTGCACGGGTACAAGAGGCAAGGTGGAGGTGAGAGGAGGAGAGCTAGGAGGCATCTCAGGGAGGGAGGGTGGGAACATGGACCATAGACAGGACCAAGCAGGAGCCAGGTCTGGGGTGGATGCTGACAGAGGCCTGGGCCTCCCCACGGGTGCCTGTACCTGGTGCTGACATTGGTGCCTGAGGGTCTGCGTAGACAGGTCATAGATGGCCAAGGTCCCATCCAGGTAGCCAACAGCTGCCAGAGGCATCCTGGGTAGAGGGGAGCACCACAAAGCTCACAGAGGGACCTGGGCCACATGCCCTTCGTTCCTTCCTGGTCTCCCCGCCCAGGCCCCTCCCCAAGCGCAGTCCCTCTCATCTCCAGGCGGCCTCCAGGCCTAAGCCTTAGCTCACACTCACACACTGCAGAAGCCCAAGGATTCCACTGAGTTGGACTCGCTCTCCTCCCCTTCTCCCAGGTTGGGCTGGGAGGCCACAGACTCAGGCCTGAAAACACCCACCACCTATGAGCCAGAGGAAAGCATCAGAGAAGGTCCTAGAAACATGGTCCTCTAATAGAGAAGGAAGGTGGAGAGGCAGGGAGGTTGAGTGAAGGATAAGAAAGGGAGGGGAGAAGAGCGGAAGGCTCCACAGCAAGGCTTCAGGTCCCACTCACCTTGCCGGTGGTGGCACTGACCAACTTGGCCTGGCAATCCACAGAGCCAGTTAGGATCAGGCTGCCATCCTGGTTGGTGGCAACACAGGTCAGAGGGCCCTGGTGACCCTCAGTCCCTAGGATGGAGCAAAGGGATGTTAGACTTCACCCTGTCCCCTGAGTCCTGTCCCAGGTCTTAACCCCTCCCCCACAAAGGCCAAGGGTAACACTTCCCCCAACTCTGATACCTTTTAGTACATGGATAGGGTTTCCCTGCTTCAGGTCCCAAATCCTGATGGTGCCATCTTCATAGCCGACCACAGCTCTCTTCCCTAAAGGGCCAAAAGTACAGATGAAGAGAGAAGGACAGACCACACATTCAGACATACCCAACAAGGGAATTGGGGGTATGGGTGGGAGCCAAGAGAGGGAGACAAGAAAGTGAGGGAACAAACACTACCCAGGACCCAGCAGAGGAGACTCAGTTCAGGGTGGAAAAGAGGGAGCTGACTGCTTCGGGGCCTATGAGGTCAGTGCTGCTGAGCCCGCACTCTGAGCCTTGCGCCCAACCTCTCTGCACTCCAGAAAGGACACTCGGGGGAGCTTATCTCACCATCAGGAAGGACTCGGCCACAGGTGGCTGGGCAGTTGGGACCCTGGAAGGTCTTGCAGTCACCACTGGGGACCTTCCACATCCAGGTGTTGCCATCAGCAGTGCCCGCCAGTAGGATAGGTGCCCGAGGGTGCCACTCCATCCACTGGACAGAGAGGGAGAGTCAGCAGGGAGGCCCATCACCCCATCCCACCTAGGAACCCGTCTTCTGAGCCCCACCAAGCTGCCCCTGCTTCTGAGTCAGGGGGGACAGTCTAGGTAACAGGCACAGATATTCTTGCGGTACCTTGAGAGTGCACTGGCTTAGAGATGGCTTGGTCTAGTAAAGGTGGAGGCGAAGCTCCAAGCTTTCACCCACTACCAACCAAGGCCCCTGAGTTGAATCCACTCTAATCACCTCCAGGTCTCCTGCTTCAAAGGACCAGACCTCCTCCTTGGTGTCCACCTGCCACACTTTCAAGAGGCCACTCATGTCCCCTGTGGCCACTAGGGTAGAGTCATGGCTGAAACCAGCACAAGTCACAGAGTCCTTATGGCCTTCAAAAAAAAAAAACCAGAAAGAGAACATCAGGGCACCTAGTGCTGGGGGCACATGACCCAGGTATCTGGCCTCTGAAAGGACCAGCTGAGAGAAAACAAGAGTGGATCCCAGCAGAATAGGTGACCAAATTCATTGTAGTTGCAGGAATCAACACACCCAGGTCTCCCCACGGAAGACAATGCTGGCCCTCCACTCAACCACATGTAGCCTAGGCCTAGGTTTTACACTTTTGTCCATTCTGCACCTCTGCCTAGAATACCCACACCCTTCCCTCTTCCCAAATACCCCTACGTCAGCCTGTGTCTCCTCCTCTCAAGCCTTTCCCAGACTCCCTTGCCCAATTAGTGCCTCCCTCCCCTATATCCACAACAGACTATGCTATTCCTCTTCAGAGTCAATAAATGGCTGTTAGATGCACAACTGCTGCAGGCTAGCCCCGGAAGACTTCCAAAGGGACACGACCTCAGCGGGGCCCCCTCACCTGCACACTCAAAGAGCAGCTCCCCATCGCTGAGCCTCCACACGAAGGCTTTGTCATCTTCACCCCCCGTCACCGCCAGTGCGTTGGTCTTGGGGTCCAGGCTCACACAAAACACAGACGCTGTCCCAAAAGATATTTCACAAGTAAGGGGATGGGGCTCCCACCTAGGGTTCTGTCCTTCGGGACCGGCAGGAAGCCTACCCCCTTCCACCCAAAGAAGCACGTCTTTCCTCCTGGAAAAGAAGGATGCATCCAAGTTCCTTCTAAGTTTCAAGCATCAGATGGTTGGAGAAACCCCTCCCCAAGCTCGCCACGCTCCAAATCCTTCTCCAGAGCAGATTCCCCCTTAGGATGCTGCACCCTTCACCACCCCACACGGATGCCATGGACAACAGGAAAGTGTACGTGCAGGGCTTACAGCTCTCCCCATGGGATGCCACCAGGCTGGGTACAAACAGAGGGAGGAGAACATCGTGCTACTGGCTCCTTATTAAGAGATCACATTTGAGGATTACATAAAATATGCTCAGTGTAACTTACACCAAAGTAACGTTTTAAAAGAAAACTAAGACCCAGGGAGATTAATACAGGTCGTAAATTGGTAAGGAGCAGTGGTAAGATTTGAACACAGGTTTCTCAGCTGACTCCAGGGGCCAGGCTCCCCGCCACGCCACCACACTGCCCCCTACCAGCGAGTTCCTCCAGACCAGGGCCAGCGGTTCCCTCAGGATTGGATGCTCAGATGCCCGCCCGGCCTGAGTGTAGGACGGATCTCCACAGAGACCTACCTGAGTGCAATGCAAAGGTGACCTCGCTGTCGTCTGGGCCCTCCATGCTGCCCACCACCCCTTCCTGGGGTTCCAGAACCCAGCCCTCCTCGTTGCCCTCTTCCTCTTCCTCCTCTTCCTCAAAGTCCACATCTTCCATCTCCTGGGCTAGATCATCTGCATTGGTCAGAGGGTCAAAAAATGGGGCTCAGCAGGCGGGAAGAGGGATGGAGACAAGTGTGGGGAGGGCTGGGGTGCATCATGTGGCAAGAGAGTGAGGGCAGACGAATGGGATGAAGCGAGGGCGAGAAGGTGTGTGGGACGAGGGCAGGAGACGGCTGCGTACCTGGCGTTGGCCAGGGACTGGAGAGGAGGACCGAGGGGATGACGGGAAGGGGGTGTGCGAGGGGAAGGGCCGGAGGAGGCGTCAGGGGAACCCCCACCCGGCCAGGCCCGAGCACTAAGGG
>NW_005371173.1:1608177-1631466 GCF_000412655.1 Myotis brandtii
CTGAGCACTGAGGGTGGGGGTGGGAGGAGGGGGAAGGGCGCAGAAAGTCGGTAGGAATGACCGGTACGGTGTGGAGGGGAGGGGGGGAAGCTGGGGTCATAGGCCAGGGGTGAGCGCCTCTTGCCCCACGGCCGGAGGACCGGCCATTCTCACCCGGGTCCGGCGGACCGGGATCCAGTTCTACCACCTCGATAATCTCTTCATCACCATGGAAGCTTAGGGTCTCCAGTGGGGGGGTGTCAGCGGCAGCCCCGCTTTCCGATTCGGATTCCATGCGGCGAAAGCAACCGATCCACTTCTCTGGGCCCAAACGCCTCCCAGAGTCAGCGCTGCGCGACGACGCGGAACTCGGGCCCCTCCTCCCCGGGAGGAAATAGGCGTAAGCAACTCTCCGGAAAGGGAGAGCGACAGCCGTTTGGCCAATCAGAAAAAGGGCTGATAGCCTAACCACCAATCAGAGAGCAGGGTTGGGAAAGGGACGGGGCGTGGCAGAGGGAACCCAAACTCCGCCCGACCTGACTCCGCCCCTGGCAGAAGGGAAACAAGCGAGCGTGCGCGCCTCCGGGTCTCCTGGGAGAAGTAGTTCAGCCGGTCCACTCCGAGGGCTTTGGGGAGATGTAGTTTCTGGTCTGTAGGCGGGACGGAAGGAACGGGGGAGGCCCCTTACGCAAACTACAATTCCCGGCGGGGACCGCGGTGTAGGGGGGTGGGATCTGAACATGGCGGCGGTGGTGGCTGCTACGGCGCTGAAGGGCCGGGGGGCGAGGAATGCCCGCGTCCTCCGGGGTAAGGAGAGGGACCCCGGGGAGGGCAGGGTTGCAGGGAATCCCCCTCCCTTTTTTTTCCTTTTACATCCAGCCCGGCTATAGCAGGAGGTCAGGGCTGTCGATTCCTGCTCGCACCCCTCTGCGGGGTGAAAGAGTTGAGGGGCTGTAAGGTGGTCTCTCGAGGTCACCCAGTCCGCCCCTCTGCCGTCGGCTTACACACGCCTCCGTGTCCTCGCTGCGAGAGGGCGTCCCAAGGAAGCCTTCTTAGGCTCCCGCGCTCCAGGTGTTGGACACTCACCGCAGTGCAGAGGCGAGTCCTGAGCTGCTGGAGGCTCGGGTTCTAGCCCCGGATAATTAGCCGTGTGACCTTGGGCGAAGTCGTCCGTCTCTCTCTGGGCTTCCGTTTCCTCTTCTATGAAACCGGGGGGGACGGAGTAGACCACCTCTAAGCTCCCTTTCCGTGCTACCGTTTCTGCGGTTTGAAAACATTCCCGCGGAGTTCCTTCCTACGTCTCCTGTGAGTCCCACTGCGGTCCTTCCCGCCCCGTCTCCCAAGCCGCGAAGCTCGCTCTCCCGGCACCAGGGCGATGCGCCCACAATGACGTGGAGGTGGCTTCCCAAAGGTGTCCCCTCCGTGGCGATGTTCCCATTTCCCTTCGGATTCTCCCTGGCACTTGTGACACCGTACTGCAGTCACTTCTCTTCCTCAGATCGCAACCTCTCCTTCCCAGGCGTCCACCTCCTCCTCCTCCTGACCTTCACATTCTCTGCCCAACAGGGATTCTCTCAGGAGCCGCCGCTAACAAAGCTGCCCAGAGCAGGACCCGGGCGCTGCAGAGCCACAGTTCCCCGGAGTGCAAGGAAGAGCCGGAGCCCCTCCCTCCCGAGCTGGAATACATTCCCAGAAAGAAGGCCAAGAACCCCATGAAAGCTGTGGGAGTAGCCTGGTGAGTTTTAACTAACTCTTTGCCCACCGATAGGGAGTGGCACCGGGGGAGGGCGGAACCCCAGAAACTTCTCCACATTTCAGGTGGTAAGCTGAATCCGGGGCTGTGGGGACAGAATTGCTGGCTGCAAGGACTGGAATCTCAGAGGAATGGGGCAGGGGAGGGGGGAAAGTATGTGAAATGGGAGAGAGTGAGTTTTCTGTGGAGAAAGCTGAGCTAATCTGATATGAATTTGGTTGCCTGGCCTCATCTTTTTGGGGGAACTTGGGGTGAGACCTAATTGGGGTTTTACCTCAAAGGTTTTCCACACATCATTATTCAGATTTGACTCTGACCTAAATACATATCATTGATCAATATTAAAGGAAAAGGAGGAGTAAATTGCCAATTTTTTCCAAGGGATCTTATCTTAGCAGAATTTTTTTTTAAATGTTTAAGGTTTTTTGAGCCCTAGCTGGTTTGGCTCCATGCATAAAGTGTCGACCCCGGTTCAATTCTGGTCAAGGGCACATACCTCGGTTGCAGACTCGATCCCCAGCACCCCAGCCCCAGTGTGGGAGGCAACCAATTGATATGTCTCTCTCACATCGATGCTTCTGTCTGTCTCTCCCCCTCCCTTCCACTCTCCCTAAAATTCAATGGAAAAATATCCTTGGGTGAGGATTAACCAAAAAAATAAGTTAAAGTCAATAAATATAAGGCCCCCAAAAAGGATTGTTTTGAGGGAGAGAGAAATATCAATGTGTGGGGAATTGAACCAGCAACCTTTCGGTGCATGGGATGACACCCAACAAACTTGAGCCACACCCATCAGGGTGGGAAATTACTTTTTTTTTTTTTCCAGCGCCTTAGGTGTTCCAGGACTTTACAGTATAAGGTTTTAGTCTTTGATAAATATTACATCCCCATTTCACAGATGAGGGAACTGAGGCTCAGAGCTGGGATTCTTACCAGGTGTTTTGACTCCATGCCCTTTCTCCCCACACCAAGTAGCAGTTACTCAGATTAAGAAGGGTACTCTGGGAGAGGATGTTGGGCAGTTCAGGCAGAGAGAAACTTTGCCAAGAATTGAAAAGGGAAAGAGGATGGGCCATCTGGGGAATCATGCATAGACTGTATAGTAGGCTTGCAGGGATCATGTTGAGAGGTGTCAGGCTACAGGGGAAAGGAATGTAGAGGTGGGCAGAGACCTACCTACACTGGGCCTTTTGTGCCATGCCTGGGTGTTTGGACTTGGCAGGGAAGTGATGGAGAGCTGTTATGAGACTTTAAGCAGAGTAGCAGCAGGATCTGATTTGTGTAGGGCCCTCCAGCAGCCAACGAGGAGGCTAAATAGATACAAGAGGTATTGCAATGTTCATGAGATCAATGAAGCTGGAATGAGATTCCTCTCAGGCGTGGCCCCTCCCCACACCCCGTGCACATCTCCCCACCCCTAGGGCCATCGGCTTCCCCTGTGGTATCCTCCTCTTCATCCTCACCAAGCGGGAAGTGGACAAGAATCGTTTGAAGCAGATGAAGGCTCGGCAGAACATGCGGGCATCCAACACGGGCGAGTATGAGAGCCAGAGATTCAGGGCCTCCTCCCAACATGTCCAGTCTCCTGAAGCTGGGTCTGGGGTGCAGACCTGAGGAACACTGTAGCCCTCCCCTAGACTGTATTGACTGGCCTCGAGACCACCAAATCCTTTGGGTTTGGCTGCAATTCTAGCCCTTGCCTCTAAGGCCCACCAGAGGGCACATGCAGCCAAAAAATCACCCCCGCCCCGCCCCCCCATCCCCTCCTCCGCTCTCCCTCCCCTCCCTGAGAAACCAGCCAAAGGCAAATAAAGCTATTGAGTGTGTGAGTGGAAAGGAACCAGGACTGGATTTTTGAGTCCCTTGGGATGGGAGGGGCAGAGGGCGGGGACAGTTACTCATGTGAGCTGTCTCATTGAAGCATTCAGTGTTCCCCGATTAATGGTTGGGGAAACCACAGAGACTTAAGCAACAGGTCTAGATGCAGGCCCTAGAGACCAAGTCCTCAGAGCTCTGGCCAGGAGGGTGGGGTCTTTCTCAGCTTTGAATAAATAAATAAATAAATAAATAAACAATCAAAGAGGGCATTGAGGGTTGCTGGGGTCCAGCCCCAGCAGGTCCAGGGGTTCCCAAAGGTGTGGACGGAGTCGGCGAAGAAGGAATGACACGGAGGCAGCATTCAGTTGATCAGCATAGTTGGGTTCTCTAGCCAGGATCTCCAGCCAAGTTCTGTGTGTTATTGTCTTATTACATCTGTATTTATACCAGTTGATTTTAATCCTATCAATTTCTATTCCAAAGGTTAGGGCGTTTCTTATCTCCATTCCAGGAAGTAAAGATTATGTAGCTTAAGCGTGATTGTTCGTAGTTAAAGTGATTAACTACCTGCCTGGCACTTAGTTAAGGGATTTTATTCCCTCCCTAACTTCAGGGAAAAATCCCTACCTGGGGAAACAATCTTTCTCGGAGAGGTGACCTTGGTTAAAACACATAGCGCCAAGAAAGGGAGCAAACATATTAAGAACAGTATGTCATATACGCCAGGCCCCTTGAAACATATGCTGTGCAGATGTTTCTTCCCTGCAGCGACTGTGTCAAGCAGCAAGGATGGACCAGCTTCCAGCAGAGGGTGTGAAAGAAATAAAGCTGAGTCCAAATGACTCAACCTCCCTGGACCTGGGCTACTTTAAGAGGTTTTGAACTAGTGATTTTTAAGGCAGGGGTCCTAAACCTGAATCTGCAGTCCACCCCCCACCCCAACCCAACTGTGAAATTGTGTGTACACATACAGCTTTGTGGGGAAGAGAGTTCATAGCTCTCATGAGCTTTTGTAAAGGGTCCATGATGCAAGGAAGGTCATGTTCTCCAAGTGGTCCCTGCCAGACCCAGTAATGCAGGTCGAGCTTCTAGCAGCCTTTTGCATCCATTACCAGGAAGTGCTGAGCAAAGTGTATTTGGTTATCTTAGAAAAGGTGGAAGATAGCAAGCCGGAATGCAAAGGCTGGAAGTGGATGCTTTGGGCAGGGCCAGACTGAAAGTGAAGAAAACCAGAGCCAAATGGGGTTTTAACTTCTAAATGTAAAACTTTATTACATTTCTAGTTATGTTTTTTTATGTGATATACTTAGGACCAAGGACTTAGAGAAGTCCTACTTATACCCTTGAGCTGATTTGGTTTCCACCCCACCTGATAGAGTGACCTTAGAGTGACCCTTGTTCCCCTTCCCATTCCAGCTTGAGGCACTTGGTGTCACTAAGAAAGCAGGAGCTGGCTAGAGAGATGGGGTCTGAGTCTAAAGTCCCTCAGTAGGAGTTAAGAACAGAGGGGAAGTCTCCTTCCTCTCAGGCCCTCCCCAGGTTAGCAGAAGGAAAGAACAATATCTGTCAGACTGGATGGGGTACTCCAAGGCATCCCAACCCACTCTCTTCTTCCTGGTTACTTCCTGGCCACACATGATCCTACAAACCACCCCATCTCCTGACCATTGCCCTCACTTTCTGCCTGAGCAGCCTGAGCATGGAAAGCCAGAGATCCCTCTGACAGAGCTCAGAAGCACCAGGGATGCCCCCCGGCAGCTTTGGAGAATGGGGACCCAATGGCTGCAAACGGGCCTGCTCTCTGCCTCCACAGCCACGAGGAAGCCCAGGGTAGGCGCTGCTCTGTGTTGGCTCCTGTGCTTGAGTTTGCTTGCTGTCTCTCCCTCTCCCTCCCCCACCCCCAACCCAGATAAACAGTATGTACATGCATCAAGAGAGGAGCCGAAGCAGGGGGACCCACAGCACAGATCGCTTATACCTCCCTGAGCCAGGGAGCCACAGGGTTTGCCAAAGGAGTACAGGATAATGGCCTAAGAGTCCAGCAGGCTGGGGACAAACCTCTTTGGCTCTGTTAGGGGTTGAGGGAGGAAACAGCTCCAGCTACCTAGCCCAGAAGCCTGTGGCAAAGGTGGGAGGGGGAACCTCATCACCTTGAAGAGTCACGTCTACATCCATATTCCCTTTTAGTTTTAGAAGAGGCTCTTTCATCCCTCCCCGCTCTGACCCCAGCAGTTAAGAAGAATTTGGTGCCACATAGTGGGTGGAGGGAGAAGGCACATCTTCAGCCTAGTCCCTGCCAAGTCCATCAAGGGCAAGAGTTAGTCCCCAGGTGGTACCCACACAGCCACAGCCACAGCCACAGAGGCCACTCACCCAGGACAGAAAGGAAACTGGGCGTATTACTTTAGGGGAAGGAAAGGCGTCTGTGGCCCAGACCCTGGTCACAGGACCCAGCCCTCTAGAGTTGGGAGAGCCCAAAGTGGAGCGGAACTGGGGGTGCTCTTTAATCGCGACTCCCCACCAGCTGCAACACAAAGGTGAAGATGTAGATGATGTCGGTGTAGATCTGCAGGGCACCAGTGATGTAGTCCTCTGGGCTGATGGTGTGCTTCCGGTTCCCCAGGACCAACTGAGTGTCGTAAGCCAGGAACTGCAGGGACAAGCATGAGTGAGATCCCGAGTACAATGCCAGAACTCGTTTCTGGTCAGATCTGTCCCCGGAGCCTCTGCGCCATGCAGTGTGCTTAGGGGACACATTAATGAATGGCACAACACATGGCCTCTACTCTGAAGCAGTTCCCAGTCTAGAAAAGGAGAGAGACACAGTCCGCCTACTGAGTGTTCTTCTACAGGCAGTGTGGACACGAGAGGGCAGGGGTGCCCAGAAATCAGCGAACCTCTTGACGGGGGAGAGAGGGAAGGGTAGTTGTGGCCACATTCCCTGCCTCCCAAGTAGCCTAAATTCATGCTCCATCCACTCAGTTCCTCCCTTCCCTCCCCTCAGCTCCCCTTCCCAGAGGGGCAGGGCCTTACTCACCAAGGTAAAGCAAATGGCCCCCAGACCAGCATAGACCATATGGAGCCAGTAAATCTGGGGAGAGGAAACAGGGATGGTGTTAGAAATCTTAGCAAAGCACGACCAAGGTGAGCTCTCAGGACCAACTTCCCTGGGATTCTGGCATCCAAGGGGATAGATCCAGGAAGCTACCTACACGGAAGGACTACCTCTGCCTTCCAGATCCTGGGAGAAATTGAGAATGGTAACAGATTTGGCAGAGAAAACAGCCATCCTCCAGTGGCCATATAAAAACCAATCTCCAGCCGAAACCGGTTTGGCTCAGTGGATAGAGCGTCGCCCTGAGGACTGAAAGGTCCCAGGTTCGATTCCGGTCAAGGGCATGTACCTGGGTTGCGGGCACATCCCCAGTAGGAGATGTGCAGGAGGCAGCTGATCGATGTTTCTCTCTCATCGATGTTTCTAACTCTCTATCTCTCTCCCTTCCTCTCTGTAAAAAATCAATAAAATATATTAAAAAAAAAAAAACAATCTCCAAAGTGAGTAAGGTACAGAGGTGTCCATATATTTCTAGGAAAGAGAAGGTGGTTGAATTGCAGCTCTGGGAGGGGCAGGCTCAGGCAAGCACTGGTCAAAGAGCCCCAGCACCTTTCCCAGTCATAGTCCACCTTCAGGGGAACGCTTCTTGCAGCCAATCCTGGAAGGGACGGACTAAAGAAGAGGGCTGGGAGGGAAGCCCCAACCACCTTGATGAACATCGGAGTCAGAGAGTACCCCAGGCAGTCCTGCTCAACAGCCTTCCAGGTGCCTGTCCACTGAAGGGCAAGCAGCCCTCCTGTTCACATGCTTCCCCTTCCAGCTCTGTGCTCCCCTCTCTGCCATGGGGCTCCTCTCCCACCGCCTCCTAGAACCTGGCCTCAGCTGCCAGATCTCATCCACCACTTCCCATGGGAATTCCGTGATGCTGTCCAAGGCCTCAGGTGTGATGGGTCCCAGGGCCGCCTGTTGCTGAAGAGAAATAACTAAACCCTAACTCAAAGGACGGGCCTCAGCACTGGTGCCTCTGCTGGCCAGTCGAGGGTCCTGGGAGCCAACTCCTGCCCAGGGGCCTGTGGGCCTGCTTCGCTCGTTCTACAGAAAGTCTCCCCTGACCACTGGGCTCGCTGACCCCAGCTCTCCCGAGACACTCACGTATTTGAAGGACAGCACGATGGCAGTGACAATCCCAGTCACCATCATCACAATTCCCAGGACACAGAAGAGGCCTGTGCACGAGGTGAAGTCCACCTGCCAGAAATGACGTTTCTGTCAGACGAGTGTCACCACCAGCAGGCCAGCCAGACTGGCCCTGCCTCCCCCCACCTCCCAGGAGTCCCAGTGCTGCCTCCTGGGGGGCATGGGAGTGACAGTCTAAGGACTGACATAGGGAGCAGTTTTGTAGGTGGAGTAGCTCTGAAGGGAAGGGATTAGGGTCTCTAAGGGAATCCCCAGTCTAGGGGGTCTGGGCCCTCCCAGGCCTGCTCAAGCACCAAGCCTTAAGGGCCAGCTCTGTATAAGAAAAGGGGGGGAGAGGCCAGGGAGGGGCCCCCCAAACCCTCACCTTGGTCTGGAAGCAGAAGATGGTGACTGAAATAGTCACCACAGCAGTGATGATCATTGCGATGATGACAGCTTTGGTTTGATACATACTGAGGGGAAGGAGAGGGAGAGGCTAGAGGCATAAGCCATATGTGACTGACTTCAAAACCACCACTTTCCCCATGCACAGGACTGCCAGCCCAGAGATGCCCGCTCCCCCATAACACACACTTCCCAGAGCATGGTGGTTTGTCCCCAAATGTACCTGGAAATGGTGCCGGTCATGAAGCCCAGGGCAAGAGTCTGAGGGAAGGAGAGAGACAAGAGTGAAACACTTAAGAGAGGCATGGCCATGGCAGTGTCAGGGCTGGGAGTAAATGTGACTGAGGAGACAGGCGTAAGGATAAAGTGGCGGAGAGAACCAGACACCTTCCACAATGGCATCCCATCCCTAACCCTCCCTCACACCATCTCCACATCCCCTCCACGCTTCTAGACTTACAAAGAGGGTCAGCAGGATGATGTTCCATGGGAAACGGCGTCTGAAGAGAAAGAAACCATAATTAAGTGACTCCGGGCCAACCAGGTATCAGAGTCCTTTAGCAGAAGGAAGGTCTTGGCCCAGGTGCCTGGAGAATTAGGCCTTGACTCGGGGAGGGGAGGCTGGCTCAGCCTTTGGTACCTGCTCAGGTGTTCTATGCAGGGACAACACAGGGCAATAGGACAGATGTGGACTGTGGGGCCACAAAGACCTGGATTCATTTGAGCTTTTACACTATCTGTGTGACTGTGGGAAAGTTACTCAGCCTCTCTGAGCCTTGGATTCTTCCTATTTGTTAAATGGTAAAATGTTACATATCTTGCAGGGCTGCTGTAAGAATAATGGCTACATAGCTAAATAGAGCCCACACAGGCAAGGTACTTTGTTGTTTTTTCAAACTGTAAGAGAAAGTTTATTTAGAAGGTTACAGAGGTAGTAGAAGTGAGCCAGCTGGGCTGCATAGGCTCAGGAAACTAGTAGTTATAGATGCAAAAGGGCCCTTGGAGCTTAGGAGAGAAAGGCACAGGTAATGTGCCTGGGGAGAGGGGAGGGGGGAGGGAGGAGGGAAAGGCTGGGGCACCAGGCAAGGTACTGTACACACCCACATGTAGCTGCTATCATCCTCATTACTGCTTGTAAGTCTTCATTCAGCTGCTATAAGGAGTCCCCTTTCTGCCCAAAATATTTGACCCCACTCCTGCCCCCTGCCATCCCTTCTCTTTGTCTAAGTCTATGGGACTCACCTGGGTCCCTGGCAGCAGGCAAGGGTCAGGTAGGTGGCCAGGAAGACAGCACTGGGGAGAGAGAGACAGGAAGTAGTCCACAGGCCTGGTCAGCACTAGGTCCCTCTTGGCCCCACCTGACAGCACTCACCAGGCCAGCAGGTTGGAGGCCCACAGAGCTGTTTGGAAGTCTGGGGGAAGCTACCTAGTAGGACAAGATTACCCCAGCCAAGGGCCAGGAAGAGGGTGAAGGAGGTCGGGGTAGACAGGTTAACCAACTGTGGGGACCATTTTACTTTATGTGTGTTGCCACCAGTTCCCCACCCCTGCTCTTAGGAGCCTGTGCTGCTGCTGCTCCTCACTGGGTGGCATGCACCCACACTTCCCAACAGAGGTGGCAACGTGAAGGGCCCCTCCGTATTTGGATCCCTGCTCTGAGAAATCCAGAGAGTTGTCACCCCCTCTCCCCTTGTCCCGAGCAGAGAGGAACATAGACTCACTAGGATACGTAATAGACAGCCACATTTCTTCTCACAAACTCGCCAACTGGCTTCCTGTGGAGCAAGAGAAGACCGGAGTCACAGCTGTTTCCTCAAATTGCCCACATCCAGCCCTTCTTCCGTCCCTCTGAGTCAAGGGCCCCCCACCCCAGCTCTTGGCAGGTACCCAAGCAGGCCCAGGACCCCAGAGCTCCAAGGAGAGGCTTAGAGACTCACACAAAGGTGAAGATGGCGATGATGGCCACTGTGATGAGCAGCTGGACGGAGATGATGCTGTAAACCTGCAACACAGATGGGTCACCCCTGGCCTCTCCCCAGGAAGCAGCCAGCCCCCAGACCAAGGAGCCCGAAGACTGTCCTCCTCCCCTGACTATTAACCGTGAGGAGGGCCTCCTTCTAATTTTGAAGGATCCACTCTTTGTTTCCACTCGAGAGCCCGCCCTAAGTGCAGCCAGGTGGAGAGGCTGGCTCCAGTATTATCCACATCTCAGAGCTGATCCTCACCTCCAGCTGCTACCTGACACCCCGTCCCTGTCTGACATCCAGCCTCAGTTTACTGCTTACTTCCCCTGCCTCACTGCACAGCCAGTGTGGCCCTGCAGTTGCAGCCGTTCAGGCTGACACTGTCAGGTATCTGTCTACTCTGAGCAGCGTGCTGTGCACACAGGAAATGGGGAAGGGAGGGTGAGCTACCATCATTTCTGGCTTCCAGTTGCTTATAGCCAAACAGGAGAAAGAAGTCTGGGGAGGACAGAACACTTTGCAGAGTCTGCTGAGATTTTCCCAGACTGAATCTGCCTCTGACCCCAAAACAAGGTCACAGAAAGAGGAGCAAAAGGTTAGGGAACAGGGATGAGAAGAGTACAGAGCTAGAGAGAACCTGGAAGGCAGCAGCTATTTCCATGGGAATGAGTCCCCAGCTAACAGTGCCTCCCCACCAACCACCCCATTCCCACAGCCCAAGGGGCCCAGGTACACCTGCCTCCCAGCCCACATCTCACCTTTCGAATGAAGGTGTGTCGGACTTTCATGTCATCCCACTCTCCAGCCCCGAAGCTGTCACTCACTGCTCTCTCCTCGGCATCATAGCCTGGGCCTGGGGACAGATCATATATGACCAACTAGGAACATGTGGCCTCAATCCCAAAGCCTCTGTGACATTATCTCAGAGTCTCGGGTATCTCCAGTCAAAAACCAAGTGTTATAACGAACTCCTTGCCCGAGCCAGGTCCTCTAGGTGCCCACAGAGTAACCCATCAGCATGCACTGAGGTCTCCTGGGCGAGGGTGCCCAGCCTGCACCTGCGTGCTCTGGTGTACAAACACCTGTGGTTGCAGGCATGTGGACTAGAGTGTCAGCCAGAGGAGCTGCGAGGGTGGGGTCAGAGCAGGGGACTTGATAGAAGGAGGAAAAGGAAGGTAAAAACACTGCACAGCCCTAGCCCACTGGTTAGAACGTCAGCCTATGGACTGAAGGGTCTCAAGTCTGATTCCAGTCAAAGGCATGTACCTTGGTTGGGTTGCAGGCTTGATCCCCGCCGCAGCCAGGGCGTGTGCGGGAGGTAACCAGTCGATGTGTCTCTCTCCTATCCATGTTTCTCTCTCTCTCTGTCTCTCCCCCTCCCTCTCACTCCCTTTAAAAATCAATGGAGCCCTGACCGGTTTGGCTCAATGGATAGAGCATCGGCCTGCGGGCTGAAAGGTCCCAGGTTCGATTCCAGCCAAGGGCATGTACCTTGCTTGCGGGCACATCCCCAGTAGGAGGTGTGCAAGAGGCAGCTGATGGATGTTTCTCTCTCATCGATGTTTCTAACTCTCTATCCCTCTCTCTTCCTCTCTGTAAAAAATCAATAAAATATATTAAAAAAAAATCAATGGAAAAAATATCCTCAGATAAGGATTAAAAACAATAGAAAACACAGCACACGTGTGTGCAGGGTGGAAAAGAGTGTGCAGACCAGTGATGGCGAACCTTTTGAGCTCGGCGTGCCAGCATTTTGAAAAACCCTAACTTAACTCTAGTGCCGTGTCACATATAGAAATTTTTTGATATTTGCAACCATAGTAAAACAAAGATTTATATTTTTGATATTTATTTTATATATTTAAATGCCATTTAACAAAGAAAAATCAACCAAAAAAATGAGTTCGCGTGTCACCTCTGACACGTGTGTCATAGGTTCGCCATCACTGGTGTAGACCATGATCTACCTTGGGTCAACAAGTAGGACTCAGAGAAAAGAGACATGTCAGGGATATATGTTCACAGGACAAGACAGGACTGGAAACGTGACTGACCACTGATATTTGCACCGAGCAGACGAGTGGCCAGATGAGCCTGGGCTGTGCTCCAGGCCACACGGCATTCCTGGAATGCCTGGGGACTACTTTCAAAGTCCGCATGTGGGCTGCTCAGGAAAGTCACTGCCTTCTCATCTTATCTCATCTCAAAGACCAAACAGCATTTACTTGCCAGGGTGATTACCAAACATCCAAATGACCTCTGGATGTTTGCAAAAATCATGTTACCTTAAAGGACAAGGATTTAAAAAAAAAAAAAAAGTACCTCAGGTTCCAAAGGGAGAGAGGAACTGGGTGGGGTGGTGCCCCCTAGTTAGGAACGGCCACCTAATAATTAATTACTTCACCCAGCCACTTTCTCTGTGGTGTGTAACTTCCGGTGTGTCTTATGGACTCAGACTCCCCGCTGAATAACGGGGCTAACAGGTGGTCCAGGGGAGCTAGGTACGAGTAGGGAGAAAACAAAGATGGGAAATGGAGAGATGAAAAACCGGGTTAACAGGAAGTTGAAAAGGAAGGAAATGAGGTGGCTCGGTGCTGCCAGTGCTCCTCCCACCCACCGCCAGTCACCCTCAAGCACTCACCGTAGTGCATGGGCATCGGGTGCACGGGGGGCATAGGCTGTGGGTAGCCAGCAGGGTGACCATAGCCAGGCTGTGGGTAGGCAGGGTAGGCAGGGTACCCGCCAGGCAGGACAGAAGGCTGTCCATAGCCCCCCTGGGGTGGAGGGTACAGGGGGTTGCGGTCCTCATACGGAGGGGGTGCGCTGGGGTTGGACATGGCCACTCAAGGGCTGAGGGGAGACCCCAGCGGCTGGGACCTGAAATGGAAGACAAGAAAAGCAGTCATGAGTGCCTGGGTCCAGCTCACCCCACCCTAGTCCAGGTGGTCTCTGTGGAAGGAGACTCTCATATTTTCTCTCAGTCATAGGGTGCCATCCTCTGCCCACAGGCCGTCCTCCCCATCGCCATAGTGCCCTTGGCCCGCCAGCTCAGCCCCTCACCTTCACACCAGCTTTCTGCCCACAGCCCTCCCTGTGCAGCATCCTGCCATGGGTGGGTGGGTGGGGGGAACAAGAGTCCAGAGGGATCACTGGGCATCAGTGGGGTAAGCGATGAGGAGCAGGGGCCTGGGAACTCCCCTGTGATCACTTAAGAATGCCTTCTAGCCCCGGACAGTGTGGCTCAGTTGGATGGAGCATGTCCTGTATACCAAAACGTGGAGGTTCGACTCCCAGTCGGAGCACATACCCAGGTAGCGGGTTTGATCCCCAGGCAGGGAGCGTGTGGGAGACAACAGATAGATGTTTCTCAAATTCATGTTTCTCTCTTTCTCTTTCCCTTTCATTTTCTCCCCCCCCCCTCCCCCCGATTTCCTCTCTCTGGAATCAATTTAAAAAATAATAAAGAAAATAAAATTTTTAAAAAAGCTTTCTAGTGACCAGGGAAGAAGCCCGATGGCCCAGCAAAGCCTGGTGAATCACAGGGCCAGCTGGGACCCATTGAAGGGTCAACCCAGCCCCCATGGCAGCTGGCAGGAGAGTCAGGCCTGAAAGGCAGAGCTGGGGAGGAGCCAAGGCCGATGGTGGGGGAGGAGGCGAGGACAACAAGCTAGCCCTGGTGCTGGAGCCACCAGCCCCAGCGTGGGAGGGCAGAGGGCTATGGACAGTGGCAGGCTGAGTCAGGGGACGCCAGAAGCCTGGGGGAATGGGTGCACAGGGCTGGCCACCAGAGCTGGGAGGCGGCGCAAAAGGGCAGGCCTGAGACAGAACTTTCTGGTTCTTTCAAATAACAGCCTAGGCGTGTCAGATGGGTGTGTAGCAGCCTATGGCTGCCACTGCTCTCTTCATGGCCTTGCCATAGTGCTTGCAGGGCCTCAAAGCCCCCGGGGAGGGGGAGACACTTGTTTTGAACCCCAGGGTCTCTAGTGTCCCTGTGATTCTTGCCTGTCTCCCCCAGGGGCAGTGGCTAGCAGGGAAGAGGGAGCCCTAAGGATTCATGCCACAAGGTCCAGTCACTACCTTCTCTGCAGGAGGAAGAACCCCACAGCCAGGGGAAAGCTGAGGACAAGGCCCCAAATGCTCAGTTCAGATGAGGGAACCAAGGCTGAGAACAGTGAACTGTTCCCCGTGATCACAGAACTGTTCCCTGTGATCACAGAACTGGCAGGTTAATGGTGCCACCAGAATCTCCAAGGCCTTCCAGGTCCTAGATGCCTGTCTTCTATATTATGTCTGTCTGTCTGTCTGTCTGTCTGTCTCTCTCTCTCTCTGGTTGATTCCTGCATGTGCCCTGATGGGGATCGACCCTGCAACCCTGCCATATGGGGATGATGCTCCAACCAACTGAGCTACCTGGCCAGGGCATATGCTGTGTTCTTTATGCCTCTTACACCAAGTAAATGTCCCCAGGACTGGTATTCCCCTCTTAAGTGGCAGAGATTAGGGCTTGCGAAGAGCTAAGAAGGAGGTCCCTGAAAGACCCGGATTAAGAACAAGCCCTGATAGAGTCTGGGCCCTTTAACAGGGCTACCACCTCCCCCTAGCATCCTCCAAGGGGCAGACCTTTAGGATCCCACAGAGAGGAAGCACCCCCAGATTCAGGTCAGCAGACAGCCTCAGAGCCTCTGCTGGAAGGAAGAGCCGGCTTTTTAGGGCACCTGCACAGTTCAGGGATCAGATAAAGGACTGTCTTATCTCTTCTCTCTTATGACAATTGGGATAATCCAGAGAGAGGAAGGTGGCAGGGAGGGTGGGGAGGCAGTATTGAATTACAGGCCAGGTCTCTAAATGGGTTATTTTGAGGAAAGCTGTTCTCCATCTTCCAAGAGTAAATGGACCAGCACAGCAAGAATGTGTCAGGTCAGAAATAAGAAAGATGTCCGGGACAGCAAGGGTGTGACACAGCAAACCAGGGCATCAGAAGTGGGGTCGTGTGCAGGTCCTGCACCGGAGAGTAGAGTGGCCTGAGGAGAGTGGAATGAAAGGAACAAGGGAGGACTAAAAACTGGGTGTGCTGAGTTTAAGAAACCGAGATAGTCACTGTTTTTGACAATGTTTTGTTTAGCCCTAGCCAGTTTGGCTCCACGGATGGAGCGCCGGCCTACGGATTGAAGGTTCATGAGTTCTATTCCAGTCAAGGGCTTGTACCTCAGTTGCAGGCAACCAATAGATGTGTCTCTCTCACATCGATGTTTCTCTCTCTCTCTCTCTCTCTCTCTAAAAAATCAATGGAAAAAGTTCCTCGTGTAAGGATTAACAGCAACAATAACAAAAATGTTTTGTTTATGTAAGAGTGAGAAAATACTCTTAAGTTGTTATATGTGTCTCTTCTTAATAGACTTTTAAAAGAGGAAGAAAGAAAAACTGGGGTCCCCTTTTGTGAGACAAGAGGCTCCTTCACCCTATAACTCTCTATCCATCCCCTTCAAAAATCCCCTTTTAGCCCTAGCCGGTTTGGCTCAGTGGATAAAGTGCCGGCCTGTGGACTGAAGGGTCCCAGGTTCGATTCCGGTCAAGGGAACATGCCCAGGTTATGGGCTCGATCCCCAGTAGGGGGCATGCAGGAGGCAGCTGATAAATTATTCTCTCTCATCATTGATGTTTCTATCTCTCTCCCTCTCCCTTCCTCTCTGAAATCAATAAAAATATATAAAATAAATTAATTAGATTAAAAAATATTTTATTGACTTCAGAGAGGAAGGGAGAGGGAGAGAGAGAAACATCAGTGATCAGAGAGAATCATTGATCAGCTCCCTCCTGCATGCCCCCTACTAGGGATCGAGCCCGCAATCTGGGCATATGCCCTTGACCGGAATCAAACCTCTGGGACTTTAGTCCATAGGCCAATGCTCTATCCACTGAGCCAAAATGTCTAGGGCAAATATATATATACTTTTAGATCCCCTTTTAACTACACCAAGAGAACAGTGGCCTGTTTGCAGGAAGAGGGATGGGCTTATCTGTCATTATTGCTCTCAGCACCCGGGACCATTTGATGTCCACCATCCAGATGGTGGCATATAAGTGAACAGGCTGAACACAGCAGGGGGCACTGGCAAGAAAGGCCCTGTGGTCAGAAGCTCCACAGTGTCACCAGTACCCAGTTCTATAGCCTCCTCAGGGTGCTCCTCTGTGAAATGAGCTAAGTGGACCAGACGGTCCCTGACTCATTTCCAGCTCTAACAGACTGGAATCCTGAAACTCCCCTGAGAAGCCAGGCTATTCAGTGCCTGCCCTGTACGTGGCCAGCCAGCCACCCCTCCCTCCTTCTTCAAAGCTGAGCCGGACAAACAGGTCCCTCTCTAGACTAAAGGGTGAACCAGGGAGAGCAAGGCCGGCCTTAGATGGGCCACGAGGATCCAGGGTTCCAGCCCAGTGCAGAGGGCTGCTGACTCATGGGGACTCCCTCCGCACTCCCGCCCTCCCTCTGTCTCTTCTGGTTTCAGAGGAACTCACTAGTGGCTCTGCCTGCTGGGGACACAGGAGGTCACAAACCAATTCTCTGGGGCCTCGGCCACCAGCCATGCTCACCAGAGACTGGCACTGACCATTTCACCTCACCATGCCTCAGTTTCTCCAGCTGGAAAATGAGTTTAATATTATAATATTACCCTCCAGAGAGTTGTAAAAATCAAATGTTCTATGTGTATTTTCTACACATAGAACACTTAGAACATTGTCTGACCTCTGATAAACAATAAATGTTGATTATTTTTAGTTATTATTTCATTAAATCCTTGCAAGAGGCCAACAGGGTAGATAATGTTATTTTCCCTATTTACAAATGAAGGAATAGAGGCTTAGAAGAATTAAGTCACTTGCCCAAGGTTACTTAGCTAGGGTATGAGGAAGTCAAGATTTGAGCTTCAAGACCAACTCCAGAGCCCATGCTCTTAAAGCCCCTGCTCAGAGCCCTCATTCAAATACCTTGTCTGTTCAAACTTCTCATCACTTCTCATAGCTTCCCATCCAAGACCCCCTAATGACAATGGAAGGCTTACAGAATAAGTGGATTCCAGACCATTCAGCCCCTTCCATATCCCCCAGGACCCCAATCCTATGCAACCACCAGGAGGAAAAGAGGGTAGTCAGAGACAGAGATTCTTACTTGTAAGAGCGGAAATGAAACTCACTCAGCTAGGGTAAGCCCACCCCTCACTTTGCCAACCAGATCGCCATAGTCAGTGAGGCAGAGTGACCTGCTCTTTGTCACAAAGCTGGAGATGGGGTCGGGTGTAGAGGCCTGGGGACAGGAGAAGGAAAGTGTCCAGGCCATCAGGGAGAGGCTGAGCTCAGCCACACTCACCTCTGAGCAATGCCAGACTGCAGAGCCTCGGCCCAGGGCTGCCAGCACTGGCAGTTATGAGCCTACTCCCTGGCTGCTGCCCCATTCTCATGACACCCTGGCCACCTCCTCATTGAGCTCAGCTGGGGATGAGGTTTGGGGCTGGCACTGGCCGAGGGAAAGGGGGAAGTGGCCAGTGTTTACTTTCATAGCTATGACTACAGGTGGGAGCTGGAGAAGAATGTAGAGTTGAAAGGGAAGGAAGGGAAATATCTAGAGAGTGAGGATGATTCATGCCCAAAGACTAGGAACCAGGAATCAGGTCATCTGGAGGGGCTCACAGTATCCAGGGGCTAAAAAGGACTATTAAGGTTCCCCATTGGAAGCCAGAATTTTCCTAAAACACAGTGAGCATTCAACTCCTACTGGATACACTCCAGTGACAGGGAGCAAGACTGTTCTACTTGCAGGCAGCTTGAATCACTAGAACATTCTTCGTCACAATGCCTATTACCAAGACATTCAGACTGTCCTGTCCTTGCCATATTACAGATCTAGGTTTGCTCCCCTCTCTTATGACCCTGATCCCTCATCAGAAAGGAGCCGGCACCTCTCCTTTCTCCTGCAAGACCCCAGACCCAGCCAGCACAACCGCAGAGTGGGTGGGCTCAGATGTAGGACTTGCTGGCTGTCAAGGTTTTCAGGTGCAGCGTCAGGAAAGCATCTCCTTCCCCTGGAGTGTGGCCACCATACTCCTAGCCAGTTGAGGCCCAGGCCCAGGCTCCCCTGGGGGCATCCGAAGATTAAGGCTCTGGAATCTGCAGAGAAGCTGGTGCTACTGGGGTTACAGCAAGAGGGTGTGTGTGTGTTGGAAGGAAGGGTGGAAAGGAGCAGCTGACTGGTCCAGGCAGCGTGCCCTCCTCCCTGCCAGGAATGGATGCCCAGAGCCAGAGTGGAAAGAATAGCTCAGAGTGCACATCTCAGGAAACCCCACCCAGCAGGCCTAGGAGGGCAGCCCCTGGCCCACTGTAACCAGGACTCTTATTAGTCTCTTTTCCTCCCTCTTCCTTTACCTAACCCAACTCCCCCACCCAAGAAAACACGTCACCCTCCTACCCCAGCATATAGCCACCAGGGCAGAGGAGGAGTAAAAAGATACACCCAGGAGTGTCTGGGCATGTCACCAGGCCTGACGCACACAGACCAATGGGCCCAGAATCCACTTACCCTCTGTCTGCCTGGCCCCTGGGATTAATAGGATGACGCTGAGTGGATCTGAAAATTGAAACATCAGAACTGGGTTGGACTTTAGAAATCATCTGGTCATTTGACAGACTAGGAAATCCCAGAGCCAAGAAAGTTCCTGTCCCAGCCCACGACAAGCCCTCTGGGTCATGGGTTTGGAACGTCATTCCCAGCCCTGCCCACTGTCTGAGAACTCAGAGAAACAGAAGGCAGCACACACACCCTGAGGCAGAGCCAGAACAGTCCACTCATTTCCCCAGTTCTCTGTGCCTCCTGCTCAGAAATAGATAAGACTGTCAGCCCATGACTTCCTTCCCAGTCCAGGTCTAACCAGGGCACTCTCTCCAGTCAGAGACTGAGAGGGGTGGCTCCAGTCTCCAAGCTGCCCTGGAGAACAGGGAGGACACAGGCATCCACAGCTCCCCCATCACCCTTCGCTGAGGGCAGAATTGTGTCATCAGTGTGGTAATCTCAAAGACCCCAGGCAAGTCAGTGGTCAGAGTGGCCTGGGAGTGCAGTTTAGGGAATGAGGAAGCCATTAAACAGGCAGGGAAAAAAGAGAATCATTTACAGTAAGTAGTAAGTGCTGTGTGCTTACCACGCAAGACTTGGGCACATGGGATCTCCACAAGGCCCCTATGAGACGCATATTCTTTTTATATTGATTTCAGAGAGGGAGAGAGAGAGAGAAGCATCAATGATGAGAAAGAATCATTGTCAGCTGCCTCAGGCACACCCCCTATTAGGGCTCGAGCCTGCAACCCAGATATATGTCCTGTCTGGGAATTGAACCACAACCTCCTGGTTCATAGGTCTATGCTCAACCACTGAGCCACACCAGCTGGGTGAGATGCATATTCTTATTCCCACTCTACAGATGACAAAACTGAAATTAAGAGAAAAACAGATCTAAGGTCCCATAGCAGGTGGACAGCAGAGATAGGTTTGAACCTAAATCTGATGTCTGATTTTACACCTGCCTAGAGCAGATGCCTCTGAGACACCCCACCAGTCACCTGTGTGATGAGGTCAGCACCCAAGGCCGGCTGAGGCAGAAAAGATCTTTGCTGTTGATACCAGTCCCCTCCCCCTTGTAGAAAGTCCATCCCGGCCAGGGCCATGGGTTAGGGGGCAGGGAGCTGAGTTCTTGTCCTGGCCCAGGTCCTGACTCCACTGTGTGAGTCAGAGTAGGCCACTTCACATCCCTGAGCTCAGTTTTCTCATCAGTGAATGAGCACACTGAACCAAAAGATCAAAGTCCATGCCAAGTCTAACAGTCTCTGATTCTGAATGAACTGCCCGAGCAAACCAGAACAGGAGACTTCACGGCAGAATGACCTACTTCCTGAAGAATCTAGGCTGAGGTCACTACTCATGTTAACTGTTCTGGATGACCGTCTACCGAGGCAAAGGCATGTGGCATGTTCTGGGTATGGGGGTGGCCAAAACTTCTCCTCCCCAACTGCCTCTGAACCCTACAGCCAGCATCTCCTAGGGCCTCACTCACCCCAGAACCTGAAGCGAAACCAGGTAGCACTAGAAAAGAAAGACTGAGGCAGAAAGCCAAGAAACCTGGGTTTAAGTTCTGACTATCACTAACTAGTTGTGGGAATCCAGCAAATGACCTCCCCTGCCCTCCTTTTCACCCAAATCAGCCCAGGTGGGGGAGAGGAGGAGGGACTTGTTATGGGACCAGAGAGTGGAGAGCTAGAATCATCACCCAGGCCTTCCCTGGACTGCTCTAAAGAACACAGCCCAGGAGATGGGAATGGATGAGCTCTGAAAACAGATCAGTCTGAAAAGCAATCCATATCCCCTTTTGGAAATTCACAAGGCACAGTGGCATACTAGGCTGCTGAGAAGTCCTGCAGTGAGCAAACCTGTTCAACTTTTGTTTAACCCAGTGTTCCTTCAAACTTTCTCAAGCCCGAAACATTTTTATCAAAGCACACCTAATGAATAATATTCTATGGATGCTGAGCAGGCCACCTTTGTTTTACAGATAGACCCAACCTTGAGAATGACTCATGTCCTAACTCCTCATATCTTTATTTTTTTCTTAATGTTTATTTATTGACTTTTTAAAAATATTTTTTTATTGATTTCAGAGAGGAAGGGAGAGGGAGAAACATCAGTGATGAGAGAGAATCATTGATTGGCTGCCTCCTGCACGATCCCCCACCAGGGATGGAGCCTATACCCTGGGCATGTGCCCTGACCTGGAATTGAACTGTGACCTCCTGGTTCATAGGTTGACACTCAACCACTGAGTCACACTGGCTGGGCTATTTATTGATTTTTGAGAAAAGAAGGGAGAGAGAAACATAGATTTGTTGTTCCACTTATTTATGAATTCAGGATCCCTGAATTGGGATCGAACCTAAAACCTTCTCATATCTTTTTTTTTTAAATTGAAGTATAAATGACATATAACATTATATAAGTGTCAGGTATACAACATAATAATTCAATATTTATATATACTGCAAAATGGTCACAATAAGCCGTTATCATCCATCACCATACAAACTTACAAAATTTTATTTTTTGTGACAAGAACTTTTAAGATTTACTCAGCAACTTTCAAACATGCACCACAATATTACTGACTAACTCCTCATCTCTTAAAACCTCGGCCCTTACATACAGCCTCTCCGAGCAGTCACATTAAGTACCAGGCATGCCCCCTCTCAGAGAGTCAGCTAGCTCAGTGCCAGGATGGGTCCTCTGTGAGGGTCCTTCCTCTCATCCCTCCCCCTCCCTCCAAGCTGCTATTATAATCTCCACAGCAGGATTTACTGCCAAGGCTGGGTGACATCTCCAACTAGCATAGAACCGGGAGGCTGGCATTCCCTGACATCACCTTAATGTAACAAGAAAAAATACAAATCATTACACACAAGAAGAAGGACTCATTCTTATCTTCCTCCCTGCCCACTGTATTGAGTACCCTCTAGGTACCCAGCACTGTGGCCTGTGGACTTCTGGATATCATTTCTACTTCAAACACACACACACACACACACACACACACACACACCCCCAGGTTTTAGCTTAGAATCCCCGAGTCCTAGGGTTGGAAGATTGTGTTAAGGCCATCCCCTCCCATGCGTTTCCAACAGAATACTCCAGAAAGCCCACGTCATTTTGCTAGGGGAGGCCTTCCCAGAGAGCTGTATGAGCTTGAGCTTCCACTCCCTGGCCCTCCCTCTGAGGACACACAAGTGTGTGTCCCTTCTCTGGGGCCTCTGCTCTTTCTAAGGGCCCAGGGTGAGAAGTTGGGGGGATGGAAGTGCTCTAAGGTGGACAGCTTGCAGCTAAGGCCCCCATTCCCATGGGAGGAGGCTAAGCTGAGGTGGCTATTACCGCGGCCTGACATGAGGTTCTCCCCACACTTAAGGTGTAACCCATCATTACCTCTCTGAGGTGCCCATTTTTACAGTGAGGCCCTGAGATCATGGCATAAGGAGACAATATATCAGGGCCCTTGACACTGTGAGGTCCCACCACTTTCTTCTGAGTTACCAACTGGGTCTCTGGGTCCTCATGACTGGAGAGACAGGGAGCGCAGGCAGGTGAGAAGGAAGTATGGCTGCCTCTTAGTCCCAGACAAAGCGGCCCCAAGGAAGCACCTCGCTCCCCCTGCCACCACTGGCCAGGCCAAAGGCGCCAGCTTTGAAACCAAAGCTCACCAATGAGATGAATATTTCAGAGCCCCAGAGAACTGGACACCTGAGGGACCTTCCATGACACGTGTGTGGCTCTGACCCTGGTTCCTAGGCCTACCCCCACTTATCCCATGTCCAGGTCCCTCAGGTAGAACCCCACAGCTAGAGGCCCCAGTGGGCTGAGAGGGGTAGAGACCCCCCAGGGACAAGAACTGATGCAGAACTCACAAGATCAGGGCCAAGCCTCCCAGCATTCTTCCTCTACTTGCCCTCCCACTGTCCCCTGGCTCCTTCCCCAGTCTCACTTGTTTACCCCTTTTCCATTTTCCTGCTTGCTTTTTACTCTGACCCAAAGAGGACAGGAGAACAATACTGTCCCTGTAGTTTTCTGAACAGCCTGAGGAAGTGGCAGGAAGCAGGCAAGGTGAGACAGAGCCACGGTGACAGAGGTGCCCACTTCCGCACCCACGGACAGGGGCTGCTCACTATTTCCACCCTGTCGCTTCCCCCACTCACTAGGACTCTTTTACCTGTCTACACCTGGGCTGGCGCAGGGCAACCTGCGGCCGGGCGGGTCCCACGCCATCTCGTGCTCCCACCAGCTGAGGGCCATCAGAGCCCTCATTCCGCGCACAGCTGGCCACTCTGGGGATGGCACTGTGGACACGCCCTGCGACAGACACGCGCCAGAAAGAGGGGCACATGACACCCTCAAACCCTGGCCCGCCCGCCGGTGCCCACAACCAGCCGCTCAGCTCCCAAAGATAAACGGGTGGCACCCGCCTGCCCCCGGCGCAAGGGGAAAGCGAAACTCCAACAGAGAGAGCGACGGATCCGCGTTCTGGCACCGGCTGCCGGGGCGGGAGCGGCCCGGCCCGCCCCAC
>NW_005371173.1:1631690-1657925 GCF_000412655.1 Myotis brandtii
CGCCCCGGCCCCGCCCACGCCCGGCCTGTGGCCATGACGAATTCGCTAGTCCTGTATTTTCGGATTTAAAGGCAATACGTGATCACTAATGGAAATTAAAAAAAACACAAATACAGGATGAAAGTACTTCATCCCACCCTCTCCCGACTCCCAGCGGGAAGTACTTGCTCTTGGTGCTTCTTTGCCTTTACGTATTTTACTTGTTTTTCTAGAGTGACGTCATATTGTATGTTTTGTTTATTGCTTTTCTTTAATATTTTATCACAAGCATCTTCTTGTTACTAAATATTATTCAAAAGCAACTTTTAATCCTGGCCGGTGTGGCTCAGTTGGTTGAACGGTGTCACAGGCACCCAGAGGTCGCTTGTTCCATTCCCAATCAGGGCACAAGCATGGGTTTCAGGGTTCCATCCCCAGTAGGGGGCGTGCAGGAGGCAGCCGATCAAGGTTTCTCTCTCATGGACGTTTCTTTCTCTCCCTTTCCTTTCCTCGCTCTTTAAAATCAATAAAAACAGATATATATTTTTAAGTACACTTTTAATGCTTCGAAGTATTCTATCACATAGCTATGCTGATTTATTCTACAATTTACTGAACAACATTCAAATTGTTGCCCATTTTTTCATTATTAGATATAAGTTTGTGGTCAACATCTTTGACAATTCTAAGCTTTTAAGCCAAATGCACTTTTTAGGTTTAAAACTTCAAACATTCAACTATAGAGGTGAAACTTAGAATCCATGAGGGCCAAGACATTTCCTGCTTGAAGTTGATTCAACCAGGAAAGCAGCTGTTAGGAGTCAGAGTCCTGAATTGAGATGTAAATTACTACCCTTGGGCTGAGGGATTTTCATCCCTCTCTCAACCCTCTCAGCCACAAACAGAAGAGGCACTATCAGTTTGACCTTAGAGATGAGGAATGGGTTCTGGGAAGTTTAGAAACCCTGCCTGAGTTTACACAGTTCCCAAGTTCTGTTTTTTCCATTACACCAAGGCTGACGCTGCTGGTGGCTGAACAGCTTTACTTAAGGTGCTTATCTCATGTTAATAGCTACAGATCAACACTACCACAAAATGTCTTCACAGGCTGCTGACTCTTTTCCTTTTTGAATGCATGAGGGTTGACTTGACAAAACACATCTAGGAATGAATACAGCCAAGACAACCTGAGCAATTCCTGCTTCCAAACCCCTCACTAAGCACTTTTCCTGACATTATTATCCCCTGTGGCCAGTCCAGCTCCTTTAGAGAGCAAGGCTTGGGAAGGAAGGGCCTGGGCTGGACTTACTGGAAGGTCATATGCATTCTCAGCATAAGTGAAAGCAACCTGTTTACTACTAAACATAGTAAGCAAAGTTGCCACTTAGATTGTATGTTTCAGGCTAATCAAAATAGAAATGTTTCTTAAATTGCCTCCCCCCTCTACACACACGCTGTATGTTTATTTGTATAGGTAGATATACCTTAACTAGGAGTTACTTTAGGGGATTGACAGGTGGACATCATGGTGAGCAAACCCCAACCACTCTAACCTGTTATCGAACAAGGAACCTGCCCCTGAGTGGGTTTGCTAGGGCCAGCCAGTAGTGTGTGAATTCTTGGTGTAGAAAAAATTTCACAAGCCCAGGTGACTATGAGCGTACGTTAATTAAAGCTGGGGACAGTAAAACAGGAAGGACTTAGGTTAGGGTAGAAGAAGCAACAGGAGAGCCTAGGCTGGATTGCCTTAGCTCTCTGGGAATCAGACAAAAGAGGGCCATGCTCCCCTGGTTGCAAGGCTCTTGAGATCCCTTAGAGTTTAGTAAATGGGTGCCTGTGGGGGAGAAAGAGGGGGAAGGTAATGACGTGGGTGTGCTCCCCAGAGCAAGAGCGAGCTGGGTTCTTTATCTTGAGGCTTTTATCTCTCTTGCAGGTGGGAGTCTTAGGGGAGGTCTCAGAGGAGGATTTCAGCAGAATATTCATCAGTTTTCCAGGTGTGTTCTTCCAGGGTCATGGTCTCTATTGATTGGTCAGTACCAGGGCAGGGTCCTTAGTCGCTGTTGCTAGTCCCGACATTGCCCACCTGGTTTTTCTGCTTTTCTGAGCCTGGAGCTGAAATACAACTAAGGCCTAGATGTTATGTATCTGGCTGTAAATTGCTCAGCCAATTTTTTCAGCTTTTTGTCTGTTTCCCCATTCCATTTGTCCTGGCTTACTAGTCTGTCTCAAACTATTATCAGTGGAAGTGGAGTTCTTGGGGTGCCATGAGGAAAATAATTTCCTGAGGCCCCCCACGGGATGATGGGGTTTCATGGAAAGCTTTATTAATGATGTAAAATTAAGGGGGTTCCCCTCCAGACTCCCATCTCTGTCCATCTTGCCATGGAAGAAGTCCGCTCCTTTCTTCAGCAGGGCCAGAATTAAGGCCACTGCCCAGAATTTCTGTTCCATATTAAAGTCTAGTCCAGCATCTGACTAGCTTATGTTTCCAGCTGCAGTCCATTGTGTGAGGGGTCCACATGGCCATGGGCCATGCAGCTGCTTCAGGCCACATGGCTATGGAGAGAGAACATTCAAATACATGGAGCAATAGAGAAAAGGGGAGGGAACTCTTTGTCTGGGGATTTTTAATTTTCCAAGATTTTGTGTATTTCTGATGAGGTTCACCCTTTAGCCAATCCACTGTTTCCCAGGCCAAACTGTCAGGCAAGCACCTCCCCTTTGTCACTGACTTCACTGTGCACGTGCCTATCTCCCCTTTGTTTGGTCCCTTCCCCAGTGATCTGCAGGGAATGGACCGGTGGTTCCCCGGGGAGCATGAAGCTGTAGCTTCCTGGTGAAGCTGCCAGATGACCATGCTTACAGTATCTGATTCTCTCTTTGCTCTCTTCCTATTATTAATATTAATAACTAGCTAATTATGCTGATAACAAAACCCTTCAATCTAAGTTCAGTTCATAGGGACAGAAGGCCTCATTTTAGGAAGTCTCCTTCCAAACCGTGAGATCACCAGCAAGAGTTCATGGAACAAGTACAGTTCTCCTCAATTTCATCCTCCCCCTCGATCACAGTGTAGAGCCCTAGGTGAACTGCAAGGCCTTGTAGAATCTGGCCAGACCTCTGATATCCCTGCATGCTCTCTACACTTTGGCACCTTTTCCAGAAAGCACCCTCCACTTTCTAGAACTTCCAAAGTAGAGACATCTCCAAGGACATTGTTTTCCAGGCAGCAATCACATCTGCCCCGTGGGAAAGTGGAATGTGGGGACTCACACAGACAAACCACACAAGCCTTGCTGCGGGCTCTTTCTCCTGAACCCATTTTCTGATCATGGAGTCAAGATTGTAATCCTAAAAGAGCATCTGAGGCACCAGGCCCAGAGTGAGGGTTTACAATAAGCATTCAATAAGTGATTTCCTTCTCCTGACCCCTTTTTAATTCCTGTTTCAAGATAAGAAGCATCCAAACCTGTAGAGAATTTTTATGAGTTGATTTGAGACAAACTGACAATTGCTGGGAAGCAAAATCTCAAGGGATTGAGAAAATGCTCCAGAGAATGCAGTTTTGCAGCTTATTTTATACATTAGAATCAAAGGAGGAGATGTAGAGAGGTTACATGAAATCTGTTGATGGTACATTAAGGGGGCAGGAGAAAGCAAAGTGGGGAAAACTCTGGGACTGGATAAAATGTGAAACAGAGACACATACTTCTTTTACAGTAGTGGGTATAGGATAGTTAACAATGATCATCTACAGCACATAGAGATGGTATGCTGAGAACAAGATAACATGAGGGGTTCTGTGGTCTCATGCTCTGCTGGGAGATTGTGCCCTGAGGGATCTGAAAAAGATTACTCTGACCATCCAAAGGTATGTTATCATCGATGCAAAAAGACAACAGTCAGCTCAGTTAAGGTAAAAACTGATCTTTGGTCAAAGAAACTACAGACCCAGGACATGACTGTCTTCCATGACTCACTTTTTCTGTTGTTGTTCATCCATTTATTCAACTAAACATTTGTTTATTTATTTATCTCAGACCAATGACTCAGATTCAGAAGTTTCCTCAGAGCAAGGGCAGTGAGAGATCAGATTTGGGGGCTAGAGATCCCTCCATGATTCACTTTTATTTATTTATTTATTTTTAAAATATATTTTATTGATTTTTTACAGAGAAGAAGGGAGAGAAATAGAGAGTCGGAAACATCGAAGAGAGAGAAACATTGATCAGCTGCCCACAACCAAGGTACATGCCCTTGACTGGAATCGAACCCAGGACCCCCCAGTCCGCAGGCCGATGCTCTATCCACTAAGCCAAACCAGCTAGGGCTCACTTTCATTTTTTAAAAATACTTTTTTATTGATTTCAGAGAAGGGAGAGAGAGAGAGAGAGATAGAAACATCAATGATGAGAGAGAATCATTGATCAGCCGCCTCCTGTACACCCCCTACTCTGAATCTAGCCCACAACCCAGGCATATGCCTTGACCTCATGGTGATGCTTAACCACTGAGCCATGCCGGTGGGCCCTCCATGACTCACTTTCAGTTAGGAACTTGTATGTTCAAACCAACCTCTGTGGTTACTTCCGGTCTCTTGAGTTTGTAGAGTCCTCCATGCAGGCGTCTTCTGAGTTTGTCAGGTTTAGTATGTGGCCCCTTTTTCATCCACAAGGGAACAGCACTTGAAGCGAAGGGCTTACATCCCATTGTCCCAGCAATCTAAGACTGGGCAGGTGGAGTGGGGTGGGAATGGTGAGAAACAGAACTAGGCAAGAGGCAGGGGGCCAGGAATTGAGATTTTTACCCAGAGAGCAATGGGGAGCCATGAAACTGGCAATAGCTATTTGGAGGGAAGTTGGAAGGGTAGGAGAGGCGTGGTAGTGCCCCTGGGGTATAGTCACCAACTTCTGAGAATAAGGATGAGGACAGGCACGTCGATGTAAGAAACATCCAGATCTATAGATAATTTTTATAGGAGTTTATTTGAGCCAAACTGACTAATATGCCAGGAAACAAGGTCTCAGATGCTCCAGAGAGTAAGTTTGTAGTTTCTTTTATGCATTTGAGATTAAGTAAGGGAAGACTGGAGAAACCAAGGTAGGGACTGGGGATTGGATTGCAGGATTGTTAACACGATTATGTGTTCCCGTTAATACACCCTTTGAGGAGTATTACTTCTGGTATTTCAAAGGTGTGTTAACCTTTGCACAAAAACAATGGACAGGCTGGCTTAAAACTGTTAATGTAAAAAAACCATTGAAACCTGTAAAGAATTTTTGTGAATTTATTTGAGCCAAACTGTCGACATATGCCGGGAAGCAGAACCTCAACGAATTGAGATAATGCTCCGGAGAATGGTGGGGTTACATCTGCATTTATACATTGCAATCAAAGGAGGAACATAGGTGGGTTACATGAAATTCATTGGTGATAGATTAAGGAGAAGGGATAAGCAAAGCAGGGAAACCCCTGGGATTGAATAAAAAGTAAAATGATGGACACATACTTAGGTGGGTGCAGGAACAATTAACATGATGATGAAGGAATTTGTGGTATCTGTCCTGGCGCCCAGCACATTTGGTTGTGCCCCAGGGGCTCCAGATAAAGGGAAGTCACAAGTTACCCAGACATTTCAAGGGTATGTTATCATAGATGCAAAAAGACAGATAGGCTCAGTTAAGGTAAAGGTTGACCTTGTCAGTGAAGATACTGGCCTAGGACGTAACTGCCCACCATAACTGCTTTTAGTTAAAGTTTAATTTCAGACCATCCTTTGTGGTTACTTTACGTCTCCGAGTTTGCAAGACTGCCATGCAGGCCTCCCCTGAGCTTGTCAGGTCAGCATGTGGCCCCTTTCATCCACAAAACTCTTCAAGAAGTTCTAGGTCTGTGTCATGACACCAACCATGATCTGCCCAGTTAGGAATTTAATTAGCTCACCCTGTGAGGTTACTTTCCATTTTCCTTTTTAAAAAAAAAAAAAAATCTACAACCAATTAAATTTGAACTCAAACAAATAATTTTTTGTATAAGTATGTTCCATTGTCCCATACAGCATTGCTTATCTGAAGTTTAGATTTAACTGGATATCTTGTATTTTTCTGGCAACCCTGCCCTAGGAGGAAAGTCAAGTCAGTGGCAGCAGGAAAGGGGCTGGAGGAATGAAAGGGATCAAGCTGATGTTTATTTTAGGGAAGGAGTAGCCAAAGTTTAGTGATTGATGAGAGGAAGGGTGGGCCCCTGGAGTGGTTCCCAAGAGCCCGGGCGGAACTCCAGGGAGTGGGTGAGAAACCCTAACTGGATTGGTGGATCCAAAGAACTTTCTTGGCAGCCAGGCCCCCTGCAGCCCAGCCTCTAGGCTCCACTAATCTGCCTACACACTCCTCCTGCAGGTGCCTGATACAAGAGCTTACGGTTACTCCACCCCGAGGTGGAGTTGCTTAGACAAATGCCCTAACTTCCTCAAAGAAGTTGCCTTTTCCAGAGCACTTTGTATTTACTGAATGAGGCATTTAACCCAGCCCGGGGTAAATATGGCTCTGTCTCCCACTGGAGGGCAAAGACAAAGTCTCATTCATCTCTAGGCCTCAGCACAGCCCTGCCCCATCATCTGTTGAATTGAGGGAACTCGAATACTCTAAATTAGGGTCAGCACAAGGCTCTCAGACAGAATGACAGATATATTAGGGGAGGAGGGGAGGACAGTTAGAGCTTTTCCCCCTAAAAATTAGCCTTACTATATATAAACATTAGTTAGCACTTTCATAAACAAACTAGAGGTCCCTAGGCCTGGCTGGCGATCAGGGCCTTCTGGCTGCTGCCAGCTGGGGCCGCCCTTCGTTCTGCACTGCCCCCTGGTGGTCAGTGCATGTCATAGCGAACGATTGAACTGGTGGAACTCCCAAGGGAACACTTTGCATATTAGGCTTTTATATATATAGACAGATAGAGAGTGGAAAGAATGGTGGGTTTGGATGTCCCAGGAGGGAGGCTTTGTCATAGCTTTGCCACTGAATAACCATGAGGCCCATCTCTTTATCTATATAGTCAGTGCTTCATAATGATGTTTTGGTCAAGGACAGACCACATATGCAGTGGTCCCATACGATTATAAAGGGGCTGAAAATTTCCTATTGCCTAATGATGGCGTAGCTTTCTAACATTGCAGCGCAATGCATTACTCATGTGTTTGTGGTGGTGCTGGCGTAAACAAATGTATTATGCTGCCAATTGTATAAACATGTAGCACATACACTTCTGTACAGTACCGAATACTTGATAATGATGATAAATGACTATACTATACTTTTTATCATTATTTGAGAGTGTTCTGTAAAACAGTATGTGGTTGTACACTGGCAGCAGCCTCCTCCATCACCTGCTTATCAAGTATCTTGATTGCTTCATTTTCTCTTGTGCTTAATTTAATCTGTTGTTTTGTACAATAACATGTCGTACAGGTTTGTAGTCCAGGAGCAATGGACTATACCATATAGGCTAGGTGTGTAGCCGGCCATACCATCTATACTTGTGTAAGTGCACTCTGTGACATGACAAATGTCACAATAACAAAATCACCCAACACATTTCTCAAAGCATATCCCTGGCGTTAATCAGTAATTGATTATATATGAGTCTAAGCATACTGCTCTTTCCTACCTTCTAAGACTTTTGAAACCTCAGATGAAATCATCTATATGAAAGCCTTGAAAAATGAGGGGACATTAGTGACTCTACCCAATAGACCAGTGATGGTGAACCTATGACACGCGTGTCAGAGGTGACATGTGAACTCATTTTTTTGGTTGATTTTTCTTTGTTAAATGGCATTTAAATATCTAAAATAAATATCAAAAATATAAATCTTTGTTTTACTATGGTTGCAAAGATCAAAAAATTTCTATATGTGACACGGCACCAGAGTTAAGTTAGGGTTTTTCAAAATGCTGACACGCCGAGCTCAAAAGGTTCGCCATCACTGCAATAGACAGAACTACAAGTGGGTTGGGCAAGAGCTCCTCCTACCTGAGAGAGAAAGTGCTGCTGCCATTTGCAGAAAGCTGGGCCAGGAACCAGCCTGAGGGCCACAGAGCTGCAACCAGGACTCAGGGTGATGCTTTCCAATCTTCCCTGACCATCAGAACACCCAGAGGGCTTTTGAAAGTATTTGCTAAGGGATTCTTTTTTTAGATCTATGTATTGGAATCTTCCGGGAAGGCTGAAACAAATTCCCCCGGGTGAATCTAATTATCAGCCAATTTTGGTGGTGCTCTAGAGACCTGGGCTCTGTTGAAATCGCTTTAGTGGCTGTGTGACATTTGGGATTATTACTACCTTCTCTGAGCCTTGGTAGCCTTATCTGCCAAAGGGAACAATATAGGGTGGTAAGGATTGAAAACAATAGTTTTCAAGACCTTGGGACATAGCAAACACTGTTAATTATTATTATTGTTGGTGAGATAGAGGCCTAGTGATTCAGTGTTTAACACAATCTGAATTTGGCCAGTGGTGTGATTGCCTTTGGAAGACTAAACAGGGCCTGGATGATGAATTTGCTGTAGCTCAGGAGGCCCAGGTTCCAGCTGTGTGCCCTCACACCCTGCCCACTGCACCATCGACCTTGGCCTCCTAGGTCATCCTGCCCTGCTGGGGATTCCCAGCATTTGCAGCCCCCTCCTGGACAAGAAGCTCTTCCTCATATTTCACTTGCATTTGTCTAAGCAACTCCACTCTCCAAAAAAACCCAGCAGCCATTTTATTTCCTTTTATTTTATTCTCAGCCCAAGATAATAGCTACCCTAGAACCTTTCCTTACCACCAACTGCACCCCCTCCATAATCTCAATTTCAAGCACCCTTCACTCTGACCACCATCTCCCTCTCCAACACTGACCCTGATTCCAACAACTCCATGTTGATCCACATCAAGATTGACAATCTAGCTTGGTCCACATGGCTCAGTGGTTGAGCATCAACCAATGAACCAGGAGGTCAAGGTCGATTCTCAGTCAGGGCACAAGCCCGGGTTGCAGGCTCGCTGTAGTACTTTCAACAATAAAGATAAATTTTAAAAAAAGAAGATTGACAATCTATGCATCTTATCTGCTGTTCCTTGTCCCTTCCAGCCTCACTTCCCTTCTTAACCAGCTTAGATCCATTATTACAATCACTCCTCACTCCTTTGCCTCTCTCTGCCTGTGGTACTCAGCAGGCAAAACCCCAGTTCTGCACCAACACAGCTGAAAGGGAGGAGAAAAACATGCAGGTGCTGACTGATCTCACCTCCAGCTCACGAAGACTTAGGTTTTTCTGGTTCATTCACGTTAACCATCCTAGGTAATTGCTCTGCCCTTTGTCCAATCTCTTCAAAACTCCAACACCTTCTTGGCAGTCTCACTCTCAACCTTGACCTTGCTTTCCTATGTCACTGAGCAAAGAAAAGCAATCAGAGAACTGCCACCTGTATCTCCATTTGGTTATCAAATAGGTGACTGTTTCTCAACCTGTAATATGCAAACAAATCACATGGCGATCTTGTTAAAGGCAGATTCTGCTTTCTAGGGTGGGGTGGAGCTCAGAGTCTGCGTTGCTTAGGAGCTCCAGGTAATGCTGCTGCTGCTGCTGTGTGGACCATACTCTGAGTGGTAAGGTCAAAGGCATCTCACCACTTCTAATCCACCTCACTATTCCCACCCTCGTCTGAATGAGGATTCCAGCAGCTTCCTCCATCTCCCTCTGAGAGCCCTCCTTCCCGCCCTCCTGTGCAGGTTCAAAAGGATCTCCAGCCTGTGAGTGCTGTTGTTGAGACAGGCTAGTAAGCCAGGACAAGCAAGAATAGGGAAACTGAGACAGATAGTTAAACAGCCAAGCAGTTTACAGCCATCTAGTAAATTGCAAAATCCTCATCTTCTGTAATCAAGGATACATAAGAGTATATAGTTTACACTTCTCCCCAACCAGAGGGTATATAGCTTAAATCACCCTACTCAGGAAGACAGATAACAGAAATCCAATTAGTGTCATTTGCCAACCATACCCAAGCACAGGTGAAGTTAAGGGAATAGACCTCATGAATATTCTATTGATCCTCCCCAAGGCCTCCCCTAAAACTCCCAGCCTTTAAAACTCCTCACACCCCACTCCCCACAAGGCCCCAGCATGTGTTCTTCCTACCAGGAACGTGCTGGCGTCTTTCCCTCCCTCCTTTTCTTCCCCCACAGGCATGAGTATTCTAAACTCTAAGGGAGCCCACAAGGCTTGCAGCCAGGGAGCAATGGGCAGCGGCAGTTCATCTTGGGCTAACCCCCTGACACTATCCCCAAAGCCCCCTTTTCTCTGACTTCTTGGCCAGAGCAGCCCGCCTGGGCTCATTTCTCTACCCAGTCCCTCTCCTGTTGCTTCTTCTATCCTAGGCTCTTCTTGTCCCTGCCCCCCCACCCCCTGCCCATTTATTTTTTTATAATTCTCACCCGAGGATATTTTTTTCCATTGATTTTTAGAGAGAGTGGAAGGGAGAGACAGAGAAAGGGAGGGAGAGAGAGAAAGACATGGATGTGAGAGACACAACAATTGGTTGCCTGCCCCGGACCTGAGCCGGGGATCAAACCTGCAAGCCAGGTAACTGCCCCTTGACTAGGAATTGAACCCTTGATCCTTCAGTGTGCAGGGCAACACTCTAACACTGAGAAACACTGGCCAGGGCTCACTGTCCCCTTTAATAAATGTCCTCCTGGATTCATGCTGTAAAATCTTTCCTGCACGAAGTCAAGAACCCACACACTACTGGCTGGCCCTAGGCAGACCTGCTCAGGACCAGGTCTCCTTTCTGGTAACAATGTGACACATTTTCCACCCCCCTCTTTTTCTCTAATTAGAAATTCAAAAGAGGGGTGAGAGTGGAATGGAGGGGGTCAATAGGGGGAAAAGGAGACATATGTAATACTTTCAACAATAAAGAATTATAAAAAAAAGAAAAATATTTTAAAAAATACAAGGAAGAAAACCCCCAAAAGATTCATCATACATGATAAAATTGTCAAGAAATTCTGTGAGCCACATAATTTCAATTTTCCAGTAGCCACATTTAAAAAGTAAAAAGAAGCAGGTAAAAATAATTTTAATATATTTATTTAATCCAACAAAATATTATTTCAACATTTTAATCAGTATAAAAATATTACTGGGATTTTTTTCATGCGAGGTCTTTATTTTATTTTTTATAATCTTTTTTAAAAATATTTTTTTATTGATTTCAGAGAAGGGAGGGGAAGAGAGAGATAGAAACATCAATGATGAGAGAGAATCATGGATCGCCTACCTCCTGCATGCCCCACACAGGGGACCGAGCCTGCATCGTGGGCATGATCCCTTGACCAGAACTGAACCCAGGACCCATCAGTCCGCAGACCGACGCTCTAGCCACTGAGCCAAACCAGCTAGGGCAGGAGGTCTTTATTTTATTTTTAATATTGTTTATTGATTTTGTGTGTGTGTGAGAGAGGGGGGGGTATTATTTGCTGCTCCACTTATTTATGCATTCATTGGTTAATTCTTGCATGTGCCCTGACTGGAGATTGAACCTGCAACTTTCAGGTATCAGGACAATACTCTGACCAAATGAGCTACTCCACCAAGGCCTCTTTAAAATGTGGTATGTAGTTTACGTTTACAGCACATCTCGATTTGGATGTTGGGTTTTCATCAGAAATATTGAATGTTTATTTAGATGTTATAAAATGCACAGTTGAAAAAGTAGATTCACATACCCAGGTTCTTTATGTGAATTAAAAACATATTTGAGGTCGCGGCCGTGAGCGGCAGCCCCCGGGGAGGGAGGGGGGGGGGCGCACTTAAAAAACACACACAAAAAACAAACATATTTGAGTGTTTTCCAGTAACTGAAACAATTTTCCATTTTTATATTTAAATATAAATGAATTAAAATTAAATAATTTAAAATTCAATTTCTCAGATGTACTGTACTAGCTATATTTCAAGCCTATTCAATAGCCACATATGGCTACTGACTACCATATTGGACAGTACAGACCCATTGCAGTTATCATTCCGGGGAAGATTATAGCGGTGAGAGCTTATGTCATAATTTACCTCAGATCCACCCCCCCAGATGCCTGCCCTGGGGCCTGCACTCAGTACTTTTTACTGAAATGAATTTATTTTCAAGTTAAAAATTGTTTCTATGAAGACACAATCAGTTCCCAAACATGACCACTAGGGAGCAGGATCTGGCTAGCATCACTTGACAAGAAAAAGGGAAACCCTAACAGTTTTCTAGATAGCTGGAGGATCCTTCAGTGCCGTGTTTTTTATACTGCTGGTCATGACCCATTCCTAAAATCAGCTAAGTGGTTTGTAGGAACAGTTACAAAAATAGACTAGAAAATACAAGCACTTACCGTCAATCCCTGCCCCCACCCCATCCTCAGTTTCTGCATTAGAGGATTCAACCAACTGCTGATCAAAAATATTCAGGGGGGGGAAATGTGAATGTTGTTGCTGATGTGTACTGTCATTATTCTCTAAACAATACAGTATAATAGCTATTTACATAGCATTTATATTGTATTAGGTTTCAAGTAAACTAGAGGTGATTAAAGTGTATGGGAGGATTGTGTAGGTTATATTATGCAAACACCATGCCATTTCATTTATTTATTTATTTATTTATTTATTTATTTATTTATTTATTTATTTATTTATTTATTTATTTATTTATTTATTTATTTATTTATTTATTTATTTATTTATTTATTTATTTATTTATTTATTTATTTATTTATTTATTTATTTATTTATTTATTTATTTATTTATTTATTTATTTATTTATTTATTTATTTATTTATTTATTTATTTATTTATTTATTTATTTATTTATTTATTTATTTATTTATTTATTTATTTATTTATTTATTTATTTATTTATTTATTTATTTATTTATTTATTTATTTATTTATTTATTTATTTATTTATTTATTTATTTATTTATTTATTTATTTATTTATTTATTTATTTATTTATTTATTTATTTATTTATTTATTTATTTATTTATTTATTTATTTATTTATTTATTTATTTATTTATTTATTTATTTATTTATTTATTTATTTATTTATTTATTTATTTATTTATTTATTTATTTATTTATTTATTTATTTATTTATTTATTTATTTATTTATTTGTGTGTGTGTGTGTGTGTGTGTGTGTGTGTGTGTGTGCATGTGTGTACACGGTGGGTAAAAGTTCGTTTTCGTTGTCTATATGGAAAATGATACAATAATAAATAATAATAATATAAGAATAAACTCTGCATTCCATGTACGCAACAACTGTAAGCCCACCCTGTGTATAGTGTGTGTGTGTGTCTGTGTGTGCGTAGTGGTAGGCATGCTGTGACTATTTCCCAGAGGGTGAAACAGCTTGGGGTGTTCTGGAAACTTCAAGGAGACCAGTGTGGCTGGAAACTGGTGAGCACTAGGGTGTGGCCTAAGAGGAGACTGGGGAGGTGGGTGGAGGCCAGATCTGTAGGACTTTAAGGATCATAAGGATTTTGGATTTTATCCTATTGGGAATTCATTGAATGGGCTTGAGCAGGGGAAGGACATGATTTGGGTCATGTTTTAAGAAAATCCCCCAGCTCTGAGTAGAGGATGGGTTGAGGGGTAGAGCATGAGAGCAGGGAGGTCATCTCAGAGCTGTCCCAGTTATCAGGTGAAAGGTGATGGCCGAAGAGTCAGTACACCCCTGCCCACTGCCATCCCAAACCCACATGTCGTTTTTAGCCTCGCCTGGCGGGCTCTCTTCCATTTGGTCCCCATGTCCATCTCCACCCTTCACTGTGTGTGGAACTGGCCAGTGCGGACACATCAATGGGCTGGCTCTTCGTCGGTGAGGGAAGGAGGCAAGGAGTCCCTGAGGTCAGGTTATTTGGTCTTCTTCTCTGAAGGGTCACCAAGGCCTGGCTCATCCCTCAACCAAAGGTGACAGCTCTAGTCAGATGGCCCTGCCCATACAGCTCTGTCCCTCCAGGTTCCATAACTGCTCCTCCCTTCACCTGTCACGCCTGGAGGTGGTGACAGAGCCCCACTGTCAGTCCTGGGAACTGCACTGCCCATAGCCTTGGGGAGTAGCCCTTTCATAAAGCTGTCTTCCCGTTACCAGTTTGAGGGTGTTATCTGTTTCCTGGCAGGCTCACTACTCTGGTTGGCAACACAGTATCAGCAGAAAGAGCCTGTACTGTGGGGTCAGATAAGACCAGGACTGAATTCTGGCTCTGTTCCTCATTAGCCCTGTGATGAGGCATGTCATTCAGCCTCCTTGAGCCCCAGTTGTTCATCTCTAACATGAGGACACTATTACCTTCCTTATAGGGTCGTTAGGATGATGAAATACTACTTGTAAGGGCTTGGTGCAGCTCAGGGCACAGTAAACCTTCATACATGTTTGTTCCATTGTTCTTCCTTCCCTGCAACCCGGCAAACACTTATTACCCTGCATGGCTCAAACATGCTAGGCACTGGGGTAGGGAGACCCAGAAGCACAGGGCACTGTTTCTGCCCACAGGGAAGACACAGTCCTGTAAAGGAGATACAACCCCCCACCCCCACCTCTAGGATTCCCCCATCATTCAAAGTGGAAAGGAGTGAGGGCTACTTTTCAAGCCACTTACTTCTTTTTGACTACTATGTGGTAGGCATTTTTCCAGGGTCTGGAGATGGAGTAGTGACCAGAATTGCAAAGAGTTGTGGTAATCAGAAAGGGGTTGAGCCCTGGCCAGGTAGCTCAGTGGTTTACAGCAGGGGTGGGCAAACTTTTGACTCGAGGGCCACAATGGGTTCTTAAACTGGACCGGAGGGCCGGAACAAAAGCATGGATGGAGTGTTTGTGTGAACTAATATAAATTCAAAGTAAACATCATTACATAAAAGGGTACGGTCTTTTTTTTTTTTTAGTTTTATTCATTTCAAACGGGCCGGATCCGGCCCGCGGGCCGTAGTTTGCCCACGGCTGGTTTAGAGTGTCGTCCCAATATGCCAAGGTTGGGGGTTTGATTCCTGGTCAGGGAACATACAATAATCAACCAATGACTGCATAAATAAGTGGAACAACAGATCAATGTTTCTCTCTCTCCCTTCCTCATTCTCTAAAAACAATAAAGTTTTTTAAACTTAAAAAAAGGAAAGGGGTTGTTAAGGAGCAGTACCAAAGGTCGGGCATATCAGTCTTCCTGGGGACTGAACTCCCCTGCCCTTTCCTCCCCTGGAAGAGCCTGCAGAACTCCCCAGACTGAGAGTCTTAATGAGTTACAGTTACTCCTGGGAGTGATTTAGAGCGCCCCAGGTGTGCTGGGGCCGAAGGTGCCTTGAGAAGTGTGCCTTAAGGACTCCCCCAGGCGTGGTGGGGCAGGTGTAGGGGGGGGGGCCAAAAAAACCAGGACTCTGACCAGTGCAGGTTGACTGAAAGGGGGGGCACGTGATGGCAGTGGGAGCATAAAACACCAGAAAACTGTGTTGAGATCGTATTAAAAGTCAAGCAATGTGAATTTAATTGTGTAGACACTGGCTTTGAGCAAGGGGAAGACTTGGTTCGATCCTGGGCTTCCAAAGGCTTTGACAATTATGTAATAAGGTGGATGGGAGCTGGAGGTGCCTGCAATGAACCAATTAGGGTGATGGCACTAGGAGGGGAAGGATCACACCCGTAATATATCTATCAGAGCACCAACAAGGCCAGACGAATGATACAAAATGCAATAACATCAGTGAACATTTAATAAGTAACTGTGATGATTTGGGCACAGCATCCTTTACTTGAGTAACCATAGTTAATCCTCAAAATAGCTTCCTGCAGATTACCAGTCCCTTTACAGAGAGACCGAGGCTCTCCTACCTGCCCCACCACGGAGACAACCAGGAAGAAGATGGGGATTTAGATTTGGTTAAATATATATTTTATTGATTTTTTACAGAGAGGAAGGGAGAGGGATAGAACGTTAGAAACATCAATGAGCGAGAAACATTAATCAGCTGCCTCCTGCAAGCCCCCTACTGGGGATGTGCCCGAAGCCAAGGTACATGCCCTTGACTGGAATCGAACCTGGGACCCTTGAGTCCGCAGGCCAATGCTCTATCCACTGAGCCAAATCGGTTAGGGCTGGGCATTTAGATTTGGAACTCAAGAGGGAAGTTAGGCCCAGACAGTGTTGCTCAGTGATTGAGCTTTGACCCATGAACCAGGAGTTCATGGTTTGATTCCTGGTTTTGGGCTCCATCCCCAGTAGGGAGCATGCACGAGGCAGCCTATCTAAATTTTATGATTCTCTCTCATCACTGATGTTTCTATCTCTCTCTCGTCCTCTTTCTATAAAATCAATAAAAACATATTTTTTTTAAAAGAGGGAAGTTGGGGTGGACATTTCTCCCTGGGAGTAATGAGTTGTATTTCAAGTGATAGCTGAAGTCAGGAGAAGCAGTGAATGAAACTGAGAAGAGAAAGAGGCCAAGTACTGACCTCTGGGGAAACCAGACACATGAGTGACAGCATCAGCCGGGGAAGCTTGTAAGGGACGTGAGAGGAGAACCAGAAGAGACTGTGACAGGGAAGGTGAAGAAAGAAGAAGGCTCTGCCCAAAGGTAAAGTGACAGAAACTGAACAGTGACAAACAGGTTTGAGGTTCAAGGGGTCAGGGCCAAATTAGGATGGAATGGTGGGGCAGTAGCTCAGTTGAGTGGCCTGAACTAGATGGGAAGTTTTGTTGTTTTAATAAAATGATAGTTTTTATTAATATAGTAATATACCTTTATTATCAAAGGTCAGAAAATAATTTTAAAGTGTAAAAAAAGAAAACAAGTGCCCTAGCTGGTTTGGCTTAGTGGATAGAGCGTCAGCTCACAGAATGAAGGGTCCCAGGTTTGATTCTAGCCAAGGGCACATACATTGGTTGCAGGATCAATCCCCGGCCCTGGTCCGGGTGTGTGTGGGAGGCAACCAATGGATGTGTCTCTCTCACATCGATGTTTCTCTCTCTCTGTCTCTCCCCCTCTCTTCTACTCTCTAACAATCAATGAAAAAATATCCTCAGGAGAGGATTAACAAAAAAAGAAAGTGCCCTAGCTGGTTTGGCTCAGTGGATAGAGAGCATCAGCCTTTGGACTGAAGGGTCCCAGGTTCAATTCAGGTCAAGAGCACATGCCCGGGTTGCTGGCTTGATCCCCAGTAGGGGGCATGCAGGAGGCAGTTCATCAATGATTCTCTCTCATCATTGATGTTTCTATCTCTCTCTCCTTCTCCCTTTCTCTCTGAAATTAATAAAAATATATTAAAAAGAAAGGAAGGAAGGAAGGAAGGAAGGAAGGAAGGAAGGAAGGAAGGAAGAAAGAAAGAAAGAAAGAAAGAAAGAAAGAAAGAAAGAAAGAAAGAAAGAAAGAAAGAGAAAGAAAGGATACTGAATGAGACCTTTAATAAAAGATTGTCACTGGTGGCATTTTAGATTTTTTTTATGCATCTTTATTTTTAGCAATAATATCAATTATACAAAATTTATAGTTTTGAATCCCCCCCCCCCAATACTTTATGGTGAAATTTTACCCACAGTACTAGTTTGAGTATTTAGGCTGCAAGTATCAAAAAACACACAACTAAAAGTGGCCTAAACAATAAGTACAATTTTTATCTCACAGAATGAGAGGCCCAGGGACAGGGTAATCCACCCTGGTTGTTTCAGGGGCTTGGTGATGTCTTCAAGGACATTGGTTCCATCTCATGTTTGCTCTGTCATGTTCAGTGTGTTCGAATATCCTCTTTAACTGCTCCCTCATAGTCCTAAAATGGCATCATGGGCAGATGACAGCTCCCTGGAGCAAGAAAAGAGCACATATCCCCCTTTCAACAACCAGGGAAACCTTCCTAGAAGGCCTTCAGCCTATTTCCCTCCCCATCTCACAGCTGTGCAACCTGAACGAATTGGCTTGATCTCTCAGGGCTTTAATATTCTTATCTGTGCAATGGGAATTATAATCGTATTTGATTCATAGGTTCTTATGAGAGATGAGACTTAATCTGTGTAAGTGCCTGACTCATGATTTATGCTATATAAATATTTGCTATTATTATCAAATGGCAAGAATTGTGTCACATTCCTTGGTCTAACCAATCACTTGGCCAGGCAATGAGTATACCTGTCGGCTTGGAACAATCAGGACCACCTACCAGAGCTGGGGAGGGGCTCACTTGGAAGCTATTGTGGTTCATAGGAGAGCTGGCAAAATAAAGGTTAACAAGAGAAAAGGGGGAGTGTAGAATGGGGTTAATAAACCAACAGGATCTGTCACATCCTATTGCGTTTTTTTGTTTTTATTTTTGTTAATCCTTCCCAGGATATTTTTTTCCATTGTTTTTTTTAGAGAGAGTGGAAGGGAAGGAGGGAGAGGGAGAAAGAGAAAGAGTGGAGAATGATAAACATCTGTGTGAGAGAGACACATCGATGTGGCAGAGAGGCATCAATTGGTTGCCTCCCCAATGAGAAACCCACGTACATGCCTTTGACTTGGAATTGAACCCACTGACCTTCACTTTGCAGGCCAACACTCTAACCACTGACCACACCACCCAGGGCCATAATGTGTGGGGTTTTTTAAAATAAACAACTTTATGAACATATGAACACAATTCTATTTGTGTGTATTTTAGTGTGTTTTTTTTTTAAATAGGAGATATTCTTTTGAAAAAAAATTTTTTTTATTGATTTCAGGGAGGAAGGGGAGAGAGAGAGGTTGAAACATCAATGATGACAAGGAATCATTGATTGGCTGCCTCCTGCACACCCCACACTGGGGATCGAGCCCAAAACCCGGGCATGTGCCCTGACTGAGAATCAAACTGGTGACTTCTTGGTTCCAGGGTTGACACTCAACCACTGACCCACACTGGCCAAGCTGTGCGTATTTTAGCTTTTTAAAAACTTTTTATGTTAAAGTTATTTCAGAATTACAAAATATTTGCTTCTAGTAAAAGTGCAAGGAGGTTCCATACACCTGTCACTTAGCTTCCCCAAGTTCACATTTTGCTTAACTATAGTATCAGCATCAAAACCAGGAAGTTAACATGCATTCAATTCTTTGACCCTACCCTCTCTACAGTCTTTATTCAGATCTTGGCAGTTGCCCCCCTAGTGTCCATTTTCTGTTCCCGGATCACACATGTCATTGGGAACAGACATGTTTAATTATAAACACCACGTAAAAGCTGCACAGAGGTTCATGGTACCTAACTCTTGCCTTCTGGACCTGATGGCTGTTTACAGTCTCACTATTGTGTACATTTCAAATGGTATATTTTAGAGCAGGTCCTTTGGGGAAACCTCTAAAACAGAATTACTGAGTCAAAGAATAGGAACATTTTTAAAGCCTTGATACATATTGGGAATTTCATCAAGAAAATTGTACCAATGACACCACCACAATGTAGAAACACCCATCTTTCCATATACTTAAAAATTTTCAGGATTTTATTAGGTGTTTTTTTTTCATTAAGCACTCAATTTTTTTAAATTATATTTTTTAATATGTTTTATTGATTTTTTACAGAGAGGAAGGGAGAGAGATAGAGAGTTAGAAACATCGATGAGAGAGAAACATCGATCAGCTGCCTCCTGCACACCTCCTACTGGAGATGTGCCCGCAACCAAAGTACATGCCCTTGACCGGAATCGAACCTGGGACCTTTCAGTCCGCAGGCCGACGCTCTATCCACTGAGCCAAACCGGCTAGGGCTATTAGGTTTTTTTAAAATTGATTTTTAGATTGCACGCGTGAGAGAGAGAAACATTGATTTGTTGTTTCACTTACTTATGCTTTTATTGGTTGATTCTTGTATGTGCCCTGACCTAGGATGGAACCCAAAATCTTGGCATATTGGGATGATGCTCTAGCCAACTGAGCTACCTGGCCAGGACAGTTTTTATTAGTTTTTAATCTTTGCTATTTTGATAGATAGAAATTATATCTCAATGTTTAGCTTGCATTATCTTGATTATAAGTTATAACATTTTTTTCATATATATGCCATTTATTTATTCCTTTATTAATTGGGGTCTTTGTGTTTTCTCATTTATTTAAGGTCTTTATATATTAAGTAGAATAACTCTTTTGCAAATTTGAGGCAAATATTTTCCACTTTTTTATTTTTTGCTTTTTCTTTTGTTTGTGTTATTTTAAAAAACCTATAGAAGGTTTAATTTTTTTAAGTAGCCAAGAGAGCAATTCTTTCCCTTGTTAGGTCTGTTGCCTTTTGTCTGAGTTTAAAAGTAATATATGCCTATTAAAGAAAATTAGAAAAACACTTTTATTGCTTTTAGCCTGAGAAAGTCTTCCACTATCAGAGATCAGAAATAGATTTAATTTCCTTCTAACAATGTAAGGTTTACTTTTATCTTCTTAAACTTTAATTCACCTGGAATTTATTTTGATGTACTCTGGGAGGCACTGGTCTAGATTGCTCTTTTCCAAATAGCTAGTCAGTTATCCAAGCACCATGCCTTTCCAACACCATTAATAACTAACCTCTTTGTTCCCACTGTCTTTGTTAGCTACGGTTGCAATAATGCTGTGTAACAAGCAAATCCAGAACTGAGATGCATACAGCAATAAGCATGTATTTTTTCTCTCGTGCATCTGTGGGCAGGCTGGGTTTCAGCTGATCTAGGCTGGGCTCCGTTGGGTTGCACTGGCTTCCAAGCCATGAGTGGGGCCAAGTCAACTCCATGTACCTTACATCCTCCTTAGGCCAGCAACTACCTGAGGGATGTTCTCAAGGTGAAAGGAAAGGCACAGGAACAGAGGCCAAGTTAACCACAATAGTACATTTAAGACTTCTCTTTATATCATGTCTGTTAAGATTCCATTGGCCAAAGCAAGTTACGAAACCAAGCCAAACCTCAGTGGTGTGGGGAAATATATTTCACCTCCATGGAAATGATGCATGGTCACATGGTAATGGGTGTATTTACAGGGAGAGACTAAGAATTGAGAACCGAAATGTAATCTACCACACCTAGGGAGGCAGACTTTCAGGAACCTAGGTTATCTATCTATATATATATAAAAGCCTAAGCAACCGTTACGACCAGTCGACCAAATGACCAGTTGACTGGTCGCTATGACACGCACTGACCACCAGAGTGCAGACGCTCAATGCAGGAGCTCCCCCCTGGTGGTCAGTGTGCTCCCACAGCCAACCTCCCATGGCCGACCAACCTCCCACGGTCCCTCCCCCCGGTCAGCCAGCCCCAATCGGCCCCAATCGCTGGCCAGGCCGAGGGACCCCACCCGGGCACAAATTCGTGCACCAGGCCTCTAGTGTATATATATAAAAGCCTCAGTGACCGGTTGACCAGTTGACCAGTCGCTATGATGTGCACTGACCATCCGGGGGCAGACACTCAATGCAGGTGCTGCCCCTGGTGGTCAGTGTGCTCTCACAGCGGGAGCGCCGCTCACCTGACCAATGGGTGCCAGACGCAGGGCTCATGGCTGGTGAGCACCGCTGTGGTGGCATGAGCCTCTCCCAATCGATTGGACTGACTGGACACAGCGGGACCAGGATGAGTGGGAGAGGCAGGCAGGAGCGTCAGGCGGCATTGGGCTTCTGGTTTCGGCCTGATCCCTGCAGGCCATGCCACCCCACGGGTGCATGAATCCATGCACTGGGCCTCTAGTGTTGAGATAAAGGCAGAACAGAATCTATAAAGTGACCCAAGGTTAAAGAAAGCTTTTAAGGCAGGGAGATAATCCCTGTTTGCGCATATGGTAAGGAAAAATGGTGGCCAGGAGAAACACTGCTTAAAGATATGAGCTAGAGGGGCTAATAGTACTTCCTCTAAAAATTTTAAATATAAGTAACAAAATTTGTAGAGGGATGGGTAGGCACATAAATTATTTCCTCTAAGAAGGCTATTAGCTGAAAGCAAAAGATTGGAGGGCCTGAGGATAATGAGAGGCAACCTCAGCCATGTAAAAGCACTGCCAAGCGTTGGTGTAATGTCCCAGGAAGGCCGATTTGTGGAGGCCCTGATTCACATGGGACAGTCGTTTTCTCCCGTCCATGAGGTTGGAGCAGAAAAGGTGGATTGTCAGGTTGGTACAGGCAGGTCTGGAGGTTGGTAGACTGAGGTTGGAGGGACAGGGTATGAGGAAGCTGACAGCTGGTGAGTGGTTTAAGAGATGACCCCAAGTTCTCAGTGAGAGGGAAGCCATGTAGGCTGGAGGGGCTGAAGGGCTGGAAGAAAAATGTTTTGAGGGGCTAGAGATGGAGGGGTGCATGTTGTGGGAGTGAGATAGTCAGGCAGAAGGACACCGGAGTGTAGGTTCTCAGACGTAGAAAGTTTCAGGGAAATCCAGGGTGTGACCATGTGAGTAGGCTGTGGAATTGCATTTGAAGGCCTTGGAATTGAGGTCAGGAACTGAGGCCAAGGCAGAGTTCAGAATTACTGAGGCAAGATCCCTGGGCCCAGCCAGACCTACTGAGTCTGAATCTCTTGGAGAGGGGCCAAGGATTCTGTATTTTAACAAGCTGTGTGGTTCCTAGATTCCCTAAAGTTGAGCTAAAATGTTGAAGGAGCCATACTTGTTGGAATTACCTGGTGGCAGGCATCAGGCAGGAAGTCTAAAAACAGTGTCGAACTCCTCAGAATCTGGACTTGGTCTGTGGCTGGACTGATGAGGGGGGTGGAGAGTTTTTAAATGAGGCAGGAAGAGCAATGATCTTGACCTGGAAAGGCATGTGACAGAGGTAGGAGGCAGAGGATGTCAGGGGGATTTATTTCTAAGCAAACCAGGGTTCTGGGGTGTACAGCACAACAGCTCGGAGGGAAGCTCACAGTGGGATGGTGAGCTTGGGGTGGGGGCATGAACCAATGCTGCATGTGAATGGGGCTGGGCTGAGTGGAGCCAGATTATCCCAGCCACCACTTCTGCACTTGGCTAACTTTTCTAAACTGAACTTCTTCACCCTGGTCCAACATGATGTCTCTTGTCTCTAACATCCAAACAGCTCCAATCATCTCAGCTTCTTCATGATTGTGTCATCGTGGTCATCATTGTCGTCGTCGTCATCATCATCATCATCATCATCATCATCATCACTGGTTTCCTGAATGCCAGCCAAACACCAGGCATCAAGCTTGAGCTAGGACGCAAAGATGAAGGCAGGCTCTCAATCCTAAGGGGAGCTAACAGGCCAGTTGGGAAGGCAGGATTCAGACACCAGAGATAGACAGACTAAGATGGCAAATGGATAAGATGACTTAAGAACCTCACCCCCACCCCAGGAACCTGGAAGGAGGCTTGCTCTTTGTGAGTTAAGCTCTAAGACCACCACATCACAGGCCAGACCTGCATGACTGCCAGTCACCTGACCCAGGTTACTAATGGGTCTCTCCCTAGGAGAGTCAGAGGCAAACCTCAGCGTTGGCAGTATCCCCCAAGCTACTCAGGGGAAGAGGTCATGGGCAAAGACCTAGATTGTAAGGGTCCCCAGACTTGGCTTTCCTGCAGCCTTCCCTAATGTTATGAAATATGCAGCCATCAGGCTTGTTCTGGCTCACTCTTCACAAGCCACCCAACTGAGTCAAAGAACTGGAGGGAAAGTTTCAAGCGGAGAGAGCATGAACAAAGGCCCTGAGATGGGAATGAGCTTGGCACATTTGAGAAATAGTGTGGCTGGTTTGTGGTGAAAAGGGGAAGAATGGCATCTGATGATGGGGAAGATATGGGCTTGGCCCCTTCAAGCAGAGGCCTTGGAGTTGACATTTCAAAGATTACTTGTGATGGGTGGTGGGCACACAGTGCAATATACAGATCTTGTAACATAGAAACCCACACCTGAAACCTATATGTTCATGTTGACCAATGTCACCCCAATAAATAAATAAAAAATAAAAAAACAAAGAACACTTGTGAGTATTTAGTATATGTCTGGCACTGGAGATTCAAAGATGAAAAAAAAGTGAAATCATAGTCCCTACTCTTAAGAAAGATAATAAAGCCTTCAAGACTCTAGACTCTGAGATAAACATGTAAACAAAATATATGGCATAGGAATATTGCATTGAATGATGCTATACTGTATGTACAAGACCTAGAATTAGCACAAGGTGGGAGGCATGTTTAAGCCCATGCTGGGGTGGGAATTCTGGAGAACAGCTTTCCTGAAGAGAGCACACCTGATCTGAATCTTTGGGGAACAAAGAATGAATGGCACTGCAGGCAGAGGGCACAGCCTGTGCAAAGTCATGAGGGTATGAAGCAATATGATGGGCTCAAGCGAAATACAAGCTGTTAGGTATTAACACAGTGCAAGAGGGGGCGAATAATGAGGCATCAGCCTGGAGGCACAGAAGATTCTCACGGAGCAGAGGTGAAACAAAAGCAGATTTGGAGCAGAGGTTGGAAGTCTCCCAGAACAGTCCAGGGGAGGGGAGGGTTGGCTTCCTGAGTCTGCATGTGTCCCTAAAACACTCACCCTCACTCCTTATCCCCAGCCCTGTCCTAGCTCCAAATATTTCATAAAATGCATCTTAGATTATTAGCTATAATCTTGTTAATGTGTGTGTGGCTTGTGATTAGAATTTGGTCATCTCTGTATTCTCTGCTGGCTTATGTCTGAGCCTGCATTTCCTGTTTCAGATGACATGGACTGTGTTTTAATTTCTCAATATAATGCCTGGCACAGCCTTATCTGCAGAAAGGTGTGTTCGTAATGCCTTTTGATGAGGCTTCATAATTCTTTACTTTGCATGTATAGACACAAACTCCCTTGGAAGAACTTTCTGCAAATTAGCTTGTCAGTCTTCTCCCCGCTTTGCCTCCTCTGTAGCACACAGGAAGCTAAGGGCAGGGGCTTACTTCAATTCTATCTTGTTTATTGAGAGTCCTTTATGTGTCAGGCAGTAAGAAGAAGCTGAATTGTAGGCAAGGAGACAGGGAGGGAGCAGGCTATAGGCTCTCAAGATATATCCACATAAGAGAAACTTTATGTCTGGGGTTTCTGAATGAAATCCAGGACTAGGTGTTGGGATTACAATTCAGTTTGGGGATCATTTAGCCCAACTGTTGGGTTTTAGGGATGGGGTGGGGAATGAGAGCTCCAGTTCATTGTGCATGAAGATCCTATACTTCCATACTCTTCACGCAGGGTAGGTGGTGGTGGTGGTGGTGGTGGGGGTGTAGCTCAGCCTTTAGATCCAACTACCTAATCAGAGTACAGAAGAGGGAGAGAGAAAAATGTGTGATTTGGGGGTCATCCAGCACCATCTCACCTGCTTCCCTCCAACCACCTCCCAGTGGGTGAGAGAGCTAGCTTGACTGTTTGCAGCATTTCCTTCCCTTCCTGTGCTGGGTCAGGGCAAGACTGGAGCCAGGAGCCCAGCCATAGCTCTGGTTTGTCCAAATTTGTAGATGTTACCACGCCTGCCCTTACATCTGCTTCCATCCCAGGGACCATGACAGTGGGGGTTGGGTGGTGTGTAGAGATGTGGAATTCCCTCAGGGCTTGGGAGTCGGAATATTTTGGCCCTGGTCCTGTCTCTGCCACCCATTGCTGCATAACCTTGGTCCAGTCACTACCTCTGAGCTTCTGTGGCCTCTTATCCTTCAGGGCATGGCTTACATGTCATCTACTCAGGGGGCCCTCCGCCATTTAAACTGGTCTTCTGTCCTCCATATCACTGGCCCCCAATCACACGCATGTATGTATGTATATATAGCATATACATATATGTACATGTATAAGTATAAATACATATACACACAATTATGTTTGTCTGCTTATTTGGTTTGTTTCTCTACTAGATTCAAGATTGTAGGCTTCGGGAATGCAGAGACCGGGTGTCTTTGATCCTTATATCTTCAGAGCCTAGCACAGTGCCTGGCAGATAGGAGGGCATAGAAAAGTAACTTAGTGAATGAATAAGGGAACGAATGGCCGCTGACCCACATGATCTCTCAAGTTCCTTCCAGCTGAAAATTTTCATGAGCCTAAGGTTTCCCGCTAAGAGGAGCATTCCAGGACCCCTCCCAGAGTTCCTCTACAGGGGGAAGGTGAGAGTTGCGTGGAGGGTGGGCTGCAAGCCTAGGTCCCTTCGAAGGATTCAGGCGAATGTGGACAGGGATCCGCGCAGGTCCGAGGTGCTCGAGTCCCGCCTCCAGGCCGGCCAGCGGGGGCGGGGCCGGGCCGCCT
>NW_005371173.1:1659028-1689045 GCF_000412655.1 Myotis brandtii
GCGGGTGAGGGCTGGGGATCCGGGTCCAGAGAAGAGCGGTCGGAGAGGCGGGCTGGAGAAACCACTGATCTGGGGGAAGAGAAGAAGTCGGTGGGTTGGACATTGGTATTGGCTGGTAACGGAGGGTTGGAGGGGCAGGCCAGGGTGGCCAGACATGGGGCGTGAGGGGGCATCTGGAGAAAAGAGACAGGTGAGGGCGGCGACAGGGAGCTGGAAAAGGAGGGTAGGTGCAGTATCCCGGGCCCAGAGGCCCGGTGGACAGGTGCAGGGTAGATGGGATGCCGCGTACCACCTAAGTGACATTTGAATACGCCAACTCCTTCCACGCGTCCCTGCCCCTCTCCCCATCACCCAGCTCCCCACCACACAACATCAGCTCTCCTGTCCCAAGCGAGTGTCCCACCCCTGTAGGGCAGTCTGCCCCCTTCCCCCTGTCCTGGCCTGTGTGGGAAGCCCCGGCTCTGAAATCCCACCCTCCTTAACACGCTTGACTTGTTAAGGTTCACTGACCTCCAATGACTTTTTACTGTCCAGCCCCCTCCCTACCCTGTCCTCACTCCCTACCCTGTGCTCACTGGTCCATTCCCCCTACTTCTGCCCCTTTCTAGGCAGGCAGGAGTGGCTAACCAGCTCTGTTCTGCCCTGAGACACTGAGAGAAAGGGAAGGAACCCCAAGAAAAAGATTTCCTAGGGTCCCTACCCTCTTCCCACCACTAGCAGGGCCAGGGGGCAGGGCCTCAAGTCCCAGTTTAAGGACAGTGATGTTGGGGATTGGAAATGTGGGAGCCCTTGCCACAGGCCAGTCTCAGGGGAGAACCTAAACTTGGGAATTTCCTGAGCTTAGAGAAGACATTGTACAATTCACTTCTCCTCCCTAGACCACCACAGATATCTCAGGTGCTTCAGCCCTAGGATTCTCCTCCTATCCGGTCTAAGAAATAGAGATATAAGGGCCTAGTGGGAGAAAACTGGAAAATATGGCGGGGGTGGGGTGAGTCTTGTGTGTGGGCCTTTTGGGGCACTCACATTTCTAATAGCCTAAACATTGGTCACGTTCTCGATAATGCACCCACCGAGTCACCATTGCTCTGCTAATAGGATTAACATAATGAGATAAATATTTAGATATTTTCATATTTGGGATTTAAAAAATTGTCTCCCCACAAAAATTTTGGAAATTTTACAATTATATTTGGGGAGGGATTTTTAAATCTACTTCTGATTTTCAAAATGGGTAATGTTGAAGTCATCATACAAACAGCCTGAGGAAGTAGAAAATAGAAGTTTCCACAAGGAACTGGAATTAGAAATCCTGAGATTAGAATTCCCAAACTGGCCTTCTCAGAATCCTGACAGTTCGAGTATTCCTCGAATTTTGGATCTGGGAGTTACCCAGTTGCCAAACTTGGAATTCTCAGAGAGTTTATTTGGAATTCAGTATTCCTAAGGGTTTCCTGTATCTGCATTTCAAGGTTGCCTTGGAATCCACTCCCCAAATTTGCAGAGCAGAAGGGCGTGCCTGGAGTCAGAGTTCCAGGTCCTGTCCCTCCCCTGTCTGGGAAACAATCGGTCCAGTCCCTGGAGGGAGAGGCTGCTGGCTGCTGGGAGGGGCAGGGGGTGTTAGCAGGAAACAGGCTGGGGAAATAGGCAGGTGTTGATGCTGTGGGGGTGCCTCCAGGAAGGATGGAGAGGGAGGGGTGGATGGAACAGGACATGATGGGGAGGGGCGGACGGAGAGGACCACAAATAGAGGAGTCTACTGGGGGCTGGAAAGCAGCAGTGGAAATACTAAGTAATGCCTGGGAGAAGAGAGATGGTTCGTGTTATCACTAGTAACAATAATCACTGGTGTTTGACAATTTTATAAAGGGCTTTCCTCAAACACAACCACAGTTGTCTTGGGATGGGGGTAACTGGGCACAGTAGAGGGTAGATTTGGGCAAACCTGAGGTAGACATGTGCATTTGGGATTCTGCAGGGTCTGGGAAACAGTGAGTATAGTAGTTAAGCACATAGCATGTGGGGTCAGGCAAATCTGCTTTTGAATCCTAGTTTTGTTGCTTAGTAACCATGTGACCTTGAACAAATAACTTAGCCTCTATGTGCCTCAGTGGTTTGCATCTGTAAAATGGGCATAGTGATAGCGTTTACCTCCTGGGGCTTCTGTGAGGATCAAATGAAATTGTGCATATATGTGCACAGGGCCTGGCTCATCGTAAGTACTCAGGAAATGTTAGCAATTGCTCATTCTGTAGCATGGGGAATAGGTGGAGGGTACATGGTGTTAGGTAAGCTCCTTCTGGAACTTTTTACATGCTTCTACTCCAGCCTTCCAAGCCTGTTCTGCCAAACCACCCATCAGGCAATCCTATGTCCCCTCATACAGTGAACCCCTCGCTGCCTGGGTCAGGATTGTGGGATCACAATGTGAGCACAATCTAGTGGCTGTTCTCAAGGAGCAGGGGAAAGAGCATGTGAACAGGAACCCAAACCGTGGCAGGAATCAGGGCATGACGAGTTCCCCAGGAGTGAGTGACAGGGTGTGCATGAGGAGGCTGGGATCAAGAGTGTGGGCTCTCCCAGGCGTGTCCCCTGCTTCATATCTCAGTTTCCCTTTTGCCCCTTTGCCTTCTCAGGGTTGTTGGGTAGGGAGGGCGGGCTGCAGAACCTGGCCCAGAGCAGAAAATCTGTCTGCAGAGTGGGGTTGAATGGGGAACAAGGCTGGGCCCGTGCAGGCCTGGGAATGTCCGCAGAGCTAAGTGGATGGCAGCCAGCCTTTGGGCCTGCACAGCCCATGCTCCCTCCCTGACCAAACCCCCCTCTCCATTTCTAGGCACAGAGGATCTTTCTTTTAAAAAATGTTTTTATTGATTTTAGAGAGAGAGGCAGGGAAAGAGAGAGAAAGAGAAACATTGATGTGAGAGAGAAACATCGATCAGCTGCAGCCTCAGCATCCACAGCAGCCCCTCTGCTCTCCCCCTGTCCAGCTTCCCCTCTGCTCTCCCCTATCCGGCTTCCCCTCTGCTGTTGGGTTAGTCTTCAAACCCTGGCTGTGAGCGGATGGCCCCTTCCCCAAGCCACACTGTCTACAAAATGGAGCCCACACCCTCACCCAGGCCTTTGGGGCCCTCTGACACCCCCTCCAAATCTGCCCAATTCCATCATCTCTAGGCCATGAGCTTTCTCATACTTCTGAGAGCCTGTCAGATCTTCCTTCCTCTCTATGTTTCTACCTGTTGCAACCTCAAAGGTCACCTTCAAAATATGTCCAAAATCTGAACACTTATCCCCACCTCCACTGCTCCCACCCTGGGCCAACCCACGGTCAGCCCTCACCTGGCCTCGCTCTTTCAGCCTTTGTACCTCTAACCAGAATGAAACTGTTAAGATTTAATTTAGGCCCTGACATTGTTAAATGTCTTTTAATGAATGAATAAATGAACAGCTTGGCCCAGGTGCCGTCTCCTCTGCCCAGCCTCCCCAAGTTCGTCTCCGCCTCCGAGGAACCCGTCTTTGTCTTCCCTCTTAGGGTTTTCATCGCATGTTCTTGCTTTTCTTGCATTAGGTGTTCACAGGTCTGATACCCCCCTGGACTCCCACAGGCCTGGCCCAAGGGCAGGACTGGATTAAGAGGGCCTGAGATTGGCGGGGGATAGAGCCAAAACAGACAGACCAAAATCAAAACCAAACAAAACCCCAGGGGCCTAGGCTGGGCAGTTGGCCTGGGCTGGTGGGCAAGGAGACGGAACTAGTTCAGGCCTCTCTGCCAGGACTGAGAAACCACAGAGAGGGCCCAGCAATGCCTGTGCCTCTGGTCCCCCTGAGAGTCCTCAGCAGCAGCTCCTCCTCCATCTGGGAAAGATGGGCGACATCTGGAAAGGGCCTTGAAGTCCTCAGAAGACCATTCCCGGGATGGGCATGGTCACAGTAGACACAGGCCCCATGAACTCCGGGGCAGGCCTATGTTTTGACCACATGCAGGCACTGCCCTTCTCCTGGGCATGGGGAAGTACCCTCTGCCTGCCAGGCCTGCTGGAGCTTCAGGAAATTCACCCTGTAGGGCCTAGTTAGCTGTCTCTTTCACTTCTTCAGTTTCCTCAGCTTTGACAACTCACAAAACACGGAGCTGCTCTCTTTGTCCCTCAGGAGCCCGGGAGCAGGCCCTGGCTGCGGTAGAACTCTGTGTCCTGGTGTCCGTGCCAGTGCCTCAGCCCTCAGCCATTCCTGGGTCGGCTTTCACAAAGAATGAAAGCCGACTGTGGCTAATCAGACACAAAGCCTTCACATATCCTTGCTTATTCCTGTATTAGCTGTTCAAAGGTCTGGTTCCCCTCCCTGGACTCCCACAGGCCTGGCCCAGGGAGCAGGACTGGGATTAGAATGAGGGAGAGCAGGGACAAGCTAGAAGAAACAGACCAAAACCAAAACCAAACCCAACCCAGGGGCCTGGGGCCTGGGGGGCATGAGAGGAGAATCCCCAAATCCTCCCTGACCAGAGGCCTCACCAATTTAGCTGTTGGGTCCTGGTGGAATCTGGGGCCCCACCAGGATTGGGGGTCATTTAGAGAGTTCCAGAGGGAGGGAGGGAAGGGTCAAAATAGGTGACCCTCAATAGGGGCTTTCCAGGTCATTCTGTTGAATGCAGAGCACCCCCCCCCCCCCCCCCCATGCCATCTTGAGGCTGAGCCCAGGGCCTGGCTGGGACAGACACTTGAAAAGCCCTCAGGCCTGCCCAGCACAGGGAGACTGCCCTTGGGGAGGAGGGGAAGAAGAAGAACTTCTTTGTGTGCTTCCACTGTGTGCAGAGGGAGGAGGGTAGGGGGGCGGGCTGTCTCACTGTCTCCAGCTGTCCCACCAGCCTCCCTTGGGGGCTGGAGGTTCAGACTCAGATATCAGAGAAGCCACGCTCGTGACCCCTCACTGGGGCAGCTGGTGCTGTGTCCGCAGCCCTAACCCCCAGGGGAGGGCCCCTCAGGACAGCTGCAGGGCTCACCCCCGCCGGTGGCCCCCACCCCCAGCCCTGCTCTTGCGGAGTGGTTTCTCTGTCTCTCCCACTGGGTCCCAGAGGACCAATTAGAAAATATTCTTTCCTTTTTGGTGAGTGACTGTGGGTAGTTCCGGGCCCCAGAAATGTTGAGTGAGAATCTAAGAAGGGGGCCAAAGGAAGAAACGACCAAAATCTTCGTTTTTAGCCGGCGCCCTGGATCATTCTAGAGCCCAGCTTTCTGCCCATGCCTGGGGACCCATGGCAGAGTCTGAATCCCACATCTGGCCCTGGGGTGTCAGGTCATCTTGCAGGTCACGGTGAGCTTGCTGGGCTCTGCTTCTTGCCTCGGCAGCAGAAGAAAGGAAGTGGTAGGGCCCATTCCACGGGGCAGTGACGTCCCAGTCACTTCCCAGTGGGGCCTTCATCTTTCACATTTTCCCATCTAGGGTCTTGTTCTTTTTTCCTAAATTGTCTTCTGCATCTGACTCACGGCACTCCCCCGAGAAGAGAACCATCAGTCCTAAGTCCGGGACTGAGAAGCACAGGGCAGATTGGAAAGGGATTCTCCGCTTCAGGGGGTCTTACCCTGAGGCCCACGGGCTCTGACCCTCTGTCCTTGTGGCAAAATGCTGCCTGTGTAATGAGTTGGTCCTGGGAGATGATTCACAGTATCCTGGGGTCTGTATCTCAAAGGGCCCAACCTAGTGTCCCAGGATCCCAGGGGCCAGATCCTGGGCTGCGTGTCTGGTCAGGGTGATAGGTCATTTTCCTCAGCAAAGGCCCTCCAAGGAGCTGGGTCTGCCCCCAAATAGCTCCGCCCACGCATCTCATCCGAGCCCCTGACTTGGGTCGGGGAGGGTTTTAGCGGTTAAGAATGCAGACTCCAGGGTCAGGCTGTGGGGTGATTCTCTGCCCCACCACCCACTGCTCTGCGGTCCCGAGCAAATCCCTCTTACCTCTCTGGGCTTCACTGTCCTCATCTGTGAAGTGGAGGAATAGTAGTACCTGCCTCGGGGTTAGTTGGAGGATGATAGCAGATCACTGATAGGGCTGCTCACAAGGAAAGCTATGGAAAAGGTCACTGTTATTAAAGATGAGCCAGTGAGCTCCAGACAGGCAGCCTAACCTGGTGGGCAGAGCCAGGGCTGTGGACTCAGAGCCAGGACTGTCTAGTACTCCTTCTAGCTCCTCCACTTCAAGGACCCTGGGTCCAGACCCCAGGGCTGGGGAAGTTGGGATTTTGTGCCCCAATGACACAGTCCCATCCATGCCCTTGGGTCTAGGTGAGCTGCTTAGCAGAACAGCCTGCTTGGCCAGTTGTGTGGGTGCCGGAGGAGAGGAGGGACTTGGAACCAGGAGGGGAGAGCAGGGACAGAGGTGGCTGTAGCTTAGGCCCCAGACACCCACACTGGGCTTCGCAGGGTCCACAACCTGGCATGAGGCTAGCTGCACGGGGTGCCGAGTGGACAGTCCATTTCAAGTGCCTGGTCGCTTTAATACCTGCTTGCCCAGCCCTCCCCACCTTCCTAGTCACTAACCATTTTGAGTGCCAGTTCTGTGCTGTGCTGGGGCTGGGGCTGCAGGGGGCGCAGAGGAGCCAGGAGGAGCAGGCTGGGTCTCCAGCTGAGTCCACCTGCCCTCTGCATGGTCCTTACCAGGTGGTAAGGCCCTGCCTCTGAGGGGCTCCCTCCCCGTGGAGGGGCGAGGCCGAGTGCTCCAGATGGAGGCGGGGAAGGAGGCTTTCTGCTGGGGCAATCAGGAGCGGCAGGGTTTGAGCTGGTCCCTGAAGGAAGCTTAGGATTCCAGTAAGTAGAGAAAGGCATGGGGGGTATTCCAGGCCAGAGACCTGCAGGAGGATGGTAGTTTTGAAATTTTAATGAGTTATTTCAGGTATTCAAAAAAATAGATAACAGTCTCTCTACTACCCAGCTCAAGAGATATTGCAGACCCTGTGAAGGCCTGTGCCCACCCCCTCCTGCCTCCGAGGGAGCCTGCATGCTGCTCTTCCCTCAGCTGCCGTGATTCTTTACTGTGTACGTCTACATCCCAACCAATACAGGCGATGGTTATGTACACTTTGACATTGTTTTTGTTTTAATCCTCACCCAAGGATATTTTTTCCATTGATTTTTAGAGAGAGTGAAAGAGAGTTGGGGGAGAGAGAGAGAGAGAAAGAGAGAGAAACATCCATGTGAGACACTTGACTGGTTGCTTCCCGAATGCATCCCAACCAGGGCCCAAGGATCAAACCTGCAACCAAGACACATGCCCTTGACTGGGAATCAAACCCACAACCCTTTGGTCTGCAGGCCAATGCTCTAACTACTGGGACACATGGGCCAAGGCTACATCCTTTGTTTTCCTGGCTGTGCAGTTCTCCATGGTCTAATTATGTCACCACTCATTTATCCCTTGTGCTGTTGGTGGACATTTGGGGCTTTTTGCTTGTTTACTCTTGGGAGCACAGGGTCTTCCCTGGGCCACAGAGGGGAGGAGGCAAAGACTTGTTCCCATCCCAGTTCAGGCCTGACTGGGCGTCGCACACTCACCTGTCAGCAGTGGGGAGCCACTGAAGGCTTTTGAGCAGGAGCGGGACTCCGTCAGCAACGGTGCTTTTTTTGCCAGTGGTTTGCAGTGTGGATTGAAGGTAGAGAGCTGTGTAAAGGAGGCTTGCACAAGGGCCCGCTCCTGGGTGAGCCCATGGGTGAGGGGTAGACGGTAAACTTTTTCTTTTTAATTCTTTGTTGTTGAAAGTATCACATATTTCTCCTTTCCCCTCATTGACCTCTCCCAGCCTGCTCCCGCCTCCCAGCACAGGCCCTCACCCGCCTTGGTTATGCTGATACGCATGCACACAAGTCTTTTGGTTGATCTCTTACCCCCTCCTTCCACCCTCCCCTACCTTCCCTCTGAGGTTTGACGGTTTGTTCGATGCTTCTGTGTCGCTGGATCTATTTTTGCTCATCAGTTTATGTTGCTCATTATATTCCACAAATGAGTGAGATCGTGTGATACTTATCTTTCTCTGAGTGGCTTATTTCGCTTAGCATAACGCTCTCCAGGTCCATCCGTGCTGTTGCAATGGTAGGAGTTCTTTTAGAAGGTAAACTTGAAGGAAAATCTGTTTTGGTCGCATGTGTCAGGGGAGGGTTAAATCAGAGCTCACACTGTGAAACTGGGCAGATGACAGGGCCTTTCCCAGAAGGAGAGGCAGCAGAAGGAAGAGCTGACAAGCATGGTTTTGGACGCTGGTGATTGTGACACAGCCATTATGTAGAGATGGAAAAGGAGCCAGACCTGAGACTGGAGAGGCACGTGGAAGTCATTGCCAGGGGAGGACTGGGCTGGGAGCTTGGGATGCGTGTCCCACGTATTACTAGGTCCTCAGGCCCTCCATTCCCTTGCTTTGCACTGTGATCCAGACTTCAGGGCCACCCTGTCCCTCCCCCCTGCTTCCCTCCCCCACGGCCAGCAGGTCCGGCACCCATCTCCAGCTTTCTCGTCTCCTACACCCCCTCCAGTCCACTCAGCGACTCCGTTTCCCCTGCCACCTTCCACTGCACCCCTACACAGCAGCCGCGTGAACCCTTAAAAAGGGAAGTCAGAGCACGTGCTTCCCCACTTTAAAAGCCACCAGCAATTTTCCACCCCTTCTCTTGGGCCTGGCCCCTGCACACCTCTGCTCTGGCTCTCTCTGCCCCGCTGGCCCTGCCTCGGCCTGCTGGAAACTCCGAGGACACACCCCACTCCTGCCTGCCCAGGACCTTGGGCCGCACCACCCAGGCTGTCGGCACTGCTGGCTCCCTCTCATCTGTCCATTACCAGCTCAAAGGTTGCCCTTGGAGAAGAGGCCTTCCCTGACACCCTGTCCACAGTAAGACCTCTTCCCTTCCATCACCAGCTATAGTTAACTGCTTGTTTGTTGATTGGTTTTCCGGTTTGGTCTGTTGGCCGCTCCACTCACTATGCTGGCAGCAACCCAGCTGCCTGGTTCTCTGCTGCCTGTACCCTGTCTGGCATGTGCCATGAATATTTGCTGAAAAAGCAAATGAAAGAGAGGAGCCTCATTTACTGCAGCTTCTTAATGCACAGCCCCTGTCCTCGTGGATCTTGACCTTCGTTGGGGGACAAAGCACATATGAGCATCCAGAAAGGGAAAGCGGGGGACAATGAGCAGCCCCTCCCAGGTGTGGACGCCTTCTGCTAGCAGATGTGAGGGGCGCCTAGCTGAATGTGGGTAGGAAACAACAGTTGCGCAACACTTTCCACTGCCCGGGCCCTGACTATTGCCATTTGTTACCTTGTATATGTCACTTAGTCCTCACACAGCACTGCAGGGTAAGTCCTGGTAGCATGCTAAGGATGAGGAGCCTGACCTGTGGGCAATGACTTGCCCAAGCTCTCAGGAGCAGGACTCCAAGCACGATGTGAGGTGGTGTCAGGGCCCAGAGGAAAGGGTGATTTAAAAAAATTATTTATTTACTAGAGGCCCGGTGCACAAAATTCGTGCACTTGAGGGAAGGGGGGTCCTTCAGCCCAGATTGCGAGAGGGCGCAGGCCAGGCCGAGGGACCCCACCAGTGCATGATCAGGGCTGGGGTGGGATGCAAGAGGTTGGCCAGCAGGGGAGGGACCATGGGAGGGCTCCAGGGCATATCTGGCCCATCTCGCTCAGTCCCAATCGGCCAGACCACAGCAGCAAGCTCACCTACCAGAAGGAGTGTCTGCCCTCTGGTGGTCAGTGCATGTCATAGCGACTGGTCAACTGGTTGACTGTCTGCCCCCTGCTGGTCAGTGCACATCATAGTGGCTGGTCGACCAGTCGATTGTCTGCCCCCTGCTGGTCAGTGCACGTCATAGTGAGCAGTTGAGTGGCCTTAGCATATCATTAGCATATTACACTTTGATTGGCTGAATGGACGACAGCACGACCAGACACTTAGCATATTAGGCTTTTATTATATAGGATGATTAATTTTTAACTTCATTTTGAAATTATTTCAGACTTGCAAAAATAGTACACAGTATTCCCACATGCCCCTCACCCACCTCCCTTGAATGTTAACTTCTTTCATAAACACAATACTGTTATCAAAAACTAAGAAATTAACATCAATATAAATTACTAACTACTCTCCAGACCTTATTGAAATATCACCTATTGTCCCACTAATGTTCTTTTTCTGGTCTAGAATCTAATCCAGGATAATTAGGTTGTTCCACCAATTCCCTCAGGTTGGGCATCTCCTTGCCAGCTCTTTGTCATCACTGACACACCCACGAGAATCCGCAGCTCCCACAGCTCCCTCCCTTCCTCCCTCCCTCGGGGCTTCTGCACTTCCTCCTGTCCCGTTCTTGGAGAGCTTTCCCCAGATTCTCACTCGACCTGCTCCCTTCTTCTTGGAAAGTCAGCTCCAGAGAGGCCTTCCTTGACTCCAGTATCTAAAACAGCTCCTCCTTGCCCTAACCCAGGGGTCCTCAAACTTTTTAAACAGGGGGCCAGTTCACTGTCCCTCAGACCGTTGGAGGGCTGGACTATAGTTTAAAAAAAACTATGAACAAATTCCTATGCACACAGTGGCGGCAAAAACACTCGGCAGGCCGGATAAATGTTTGCGGCGGGCCGCATGTGGCCCGCGGGCCATAGTTTGAGGACCCCTGCCCTAACCGGTTTGGCTCAGTGGATAGAGCGTCAGCCTGCGGACTCAAGGGTCCCAGATTCGATTCCGGTCAAGGGCATGTATCTTGGTTGCGGGCACATCCCCAGTAGGGGGTGTGCAAGAGGCAGCTGATCGATGTTTCTCTCTCATCGATGTTTCTAACTCTCTATCCTTCTCCCTTCCTCTCTGTAAAAAATCAATAAAATATATTTAAAAAAAATAAAAAATAAAGAAATAAAATAGCTCCTCCTCTGTCCTTGACACTATGTTTGTTGTCCTGTCTGTCCCACTAGAATATAAGCTGCAAGAGGACGCTGACTCTGCCTACTCACTGTGTGCCCAGAGCAGGCTAATCACAAGGCCTCACTAAATATTGGTGACTGAGTGAGAAAGTACGAAGTGGCTGAAACTGATTAAAAAACAATAACAACAACAGTCCTGACCAATATGGCTCCGTTGGTTGAGTGTCATCCAGTGCACCGAAAGGTCACCAATTCAATTCCTGGTCAGGGCACATGCCCGGGGTACAGGCTCAATCCCTGGTTGGGGGATGCATGTGGGAGACAGCTCATAGATATTTCTCTCTCATGTTGATGTTTCTCTCTCTCCCTCTCCCTTCCTCTTTCTCTAAAAAAATCAATAAAAACGTATTTAAAAAAAAGAAGAACAGACTGGTAGTTACAAAATAGTCACAGGGATGTGAAGTGCAGCATAGGGAATATTGTCAATAATATTGTGCTAACTATGTGTGGTGTCAGGTACGACACTTAGTATATACTTGTCTAACCATATGCTGTACACCCAAAACTAATACAAAATAATATTGAATGTAAACTGTAATTGAAAAAAAACAATTAAAAAATAAAAATAAAAGAGAAAAAGGACCTATGAAAAATGGACATAAAGTCACAAAGGATGACAAAACCCCTCCATCGTGTGTCGAAATTCCCAATCAATACCAGTGCATGAGCACACAGCCAGGGGCTGCAGTGATTCACTTTAGCTAAGTCACATCTGCCAAATTGTCACAGGAACCTGCCTGGTTTTGAACAAATTGTTTGCAGACGAATCAGCTAGCTCTTTACGAAGGGCCTGAAGAGTGGTCACGCCTGCACCTCAACCCCCTCCCCACACCCTAACAATCAGACTAGCACGAATTTTTCCATTAATTTTTATATGGGACAGCACCAGTTTTAAATGCATATGTGAGGACATTTAACTCCCATGTGGAATCACTGGAACTACATAATTCACATTTCTCAACTTGTGTAGGGATATGTATTTCGTTCTGACCAGACCACTGGAACGCTGCACAAAACTAACTCAACTGTTTTTATTTCACCTCTTGACACACTACATTCTACCCTCACACTCTACCTTCAGCTCATGGGTGAGCGAGGAAGGACCGATGAGAAGAAGAGGACAGATCGGTGACCCCCTTTCCCTTTCCTTCTGTAGCATCATTTGCAGCTTAGTTGGTTGAATCATACAGAACGTAACTTGCGTAAGGAAGGATGTGGTAGGGTTCCTTGGTGTTTCTTCGAACCCCACTGCTTTCTTTATACCTTTGAAGCAGATTCTGGTTTGAACTGAAGGTGTGGCCCCTCAGGCCAGTCAGTGCCCCCCTCACTCAATTGTAGATGGAAACTCACCTTGTATCACTTTGAGTCTGGTTGCATTCCCACACATAGTAGGTCTGCCAGAATTCTGTGCTCATGGGGCATTGCAAACACGGTATGTGTATGGGGCAGCAAGGAACAGAGCATACATGTATTGTGTGTATCACCTATGCTGGTGCGCATGTTCTGTTGTCCCATCAGACTTCACACAAGGTCAAAAGTAAAATCATTATGGACTTCAACATGGGAACAGCAGAGCACCAAACCCAGCAGGGGCCACACACCGTGAAGCCGGCCCTGCGTGCTGCCTTCGGTATTTGTAGGGCTCTGTCACTTACAAGTCCCACGTCCTTTCCGCAGCCTTTTCACTGTGTTGCCTGGGATGGCCTGGCAGGGTGGCCAGAAGAGGGAGGAAGTGTGGTCAGCCCATCCAACCTCACCTCTCGCTGCTTCCTCCACCGAACAGCCAAACAGAACTTTCTAGTTTCCCTCAACAAGCCCTGCTGTCTGCTAGTATAGTTTCCTCTACCCCAGTGGTTCTCCAAGCTGTGGTCCCTGGGCCAGCAGCGTTCCCATCACCTGAGGTTATTGGAGAAATGCCAATTCCCAGGCTCCTTTTTCAGGTGGTTCAGCATTCCCTGGCACCATTGTGATGCATCCCTGCTCTTCCTGAAATATATTTCTCACCTATTTCAGCTTCCTAACTCCTCCACCCCTTTCACTGAAAAAACTCACACTCCAGGAGTCTGTCTGAGTTCTTCACCTCCCCCTGATGGGCTGCAAGCAGGGTGTGTCTGTCTTGCTCTCCATCTTGTCCTGAGTACTGAGCAGGGCAAACAGTAGGCACACAATAAGTGATGGTGGCGTTGCATTGACTCAGGGGTGGCCAGTGGAGGGGAGACATGGGGCCCAGGCCTCACGGAAGGTCGGGGGTGCGGGGCTGAGCACAGACATCCCGCCCTGCAGGTACAGCCTGTACACCCGCACCTGGCTTGGGTACCTCTTCTACCGACAGCAGCTGCGCAGGGCTCGGAATCGCTACCCCAAAGGCCACTCCAGAACCCAGCCCCGCCTCTTCAACGGTGAGCTCTGGTGGCCCTGGGCCAGCATCGCCCCCAGCTATGCCCACTACCCTCCCTGGCTACTCCCTGTCACATACCCTGGGCTCCCTGCTTGTCACCTCACCCACAACCCACTTCTGTCCCCAGGAGTGAAGGTGCTTCCCATCCCCGTCCTCTCGGACAATTACAGCTACCTCATCATCGACACCCAGGCCCGGCTGGCTGTGGCTGTGGACCCTTCAGACCCTCAGGCCGTGCAGGTGAGGGGCAGGGGCCCTGGGGTCACCTTGGGGACTACCGGCTACCCTTTACCAGAGAAGGGCTGATCCTGGTCCCTCTGCCAATGGGATGTGCCCCCTCGACGTGCGCTCACACACAGAAACCCCCACAGTCACAGCCTGGGGCAGGGTGAGTGGGTGTCCAGGGCTTAACTGGAGGAAGGGGGGAGGGCAGCAGTGAGGGAACCAGACCCCAAGAGAGCAATGCTGATGCAGGACTGTGGGTCTCTCATTCTCTGTGGCTCTCTTTCTGGCCCTCTTCTCTCCGCACCTCTGTCTGTCAGTATCCGGGACTCTCCATCTTCCCCTCCCGTTTCTTATTCCTGTGTGTGCTTATGTCTCTCCTCCCCTCCCCTCCCCTCCCCTCCCCTCCCCCTCCTCACCTCTTCTGTGTGCTCATGCTGGGTCTCAGCTACCACCTCCCCTGCCCCAGCCCTTTCCTCCCACCCCCTTCTCTTTCTCTAGCTCTACCCTCTCTCTCATCCCTCCCTCTCCCTCACCCCTCCCTCCTCTCTTTTCCTCTCCTTTCCACCCAGCACCCACGCCCCTATCTCTCTCTGCCTGGAGCCTCCCTCTGTGCCCTGTTCCTCAGTCTCAGTAACTTCTCTCTCCTCCAGGCTTCCATTGAAAAGGAAGGTGTGACCTTGGTTGCCATTCTCTGCACCCACAAACACTGGTAAGGAGCTGGGTGGGGGTCCAGCTACACTTGCTCTTCCCTAGCTGACTCTTACCCGGCTCATCTTGCTAGGTCTGAGCTCCATAAGGTCAGGCTGGGCTGGGGGTCAGGAGGTCAGGAGGTCAGGATGGGGGCTACCACACCTCATGAAGTACCGGGGCCCTAGCAGAGGGGGAGGGCAGTGGGCCTCCCACTGCTCCACTTATCAGGCTCCTGAAGCCCCAGAGGAGGGCAGGGCAGACATTTATCTCTCGTTCCATGTTCCATGGGCACTTCTTACATGCCTGCTGTGCCCTGGGCATGGACAGACTTTGTGATCTCTTCTCTTAAGAAGATTATAGTGCAACAGGGGAGACAGCCATGCATGAAAGTGTACAACAATGACAACAGTGGCAGTTGGCACAGAGTATAGAGGGTGGTGGGCACCAGGTGGGGCATAATCAGATCCACTTGGAAGAATTAGAAGCTGGTGACCCAGGAGCTGAAAGAGTCCAGAAAGATCAGTTGACATTGGCCGGTGATGGGGGCTGGCAGGGTGTGTGGGGGGTGACATTCTGGGAAGGGAAACAACTTAAACAAAGGCCCAGAGGTATGGACAGCTCGGCTCAGTCCAGCAGCCAGGGACATCCAGGGCTCACAGGCCCGGAGATGCCACGGGAAGAGGAGGCGAGGAGGCCTAGTGCAGTTGTCCCTCAAAGCCCTCCCTGTCCCTGCTGTCCTACAGGGACCACAGTGGAGGGAACCGTGACCTCAGCCGGCGGCACCAGGACTGTCGGGTGTACGGGAGCCCTCAGGACGGCATCCCCTACCTCACCCAGTAAGTCCCTGACCCAGGGGTGGGATGGCACTTCCATGGGCCCATCCCCCAACTTTCAGTCAAGTATTTTGCGGATGCCTTTCCTGGCCTTTAGAGAGCAGATCACAGCCCATTTGAAGACTGGCACTGTCCACCTCCCAACTGATCCAGCCATGATCCCCAAAGCAGGAAGTGGGGAGGGTTTGGATCTGAAGTTCTAGGCACTGGGGGTGCCTTCTCTTTCTGGTGTGGAAGCCCCGACTCTTGCAAATCACCTGGCCCGTTGAGCCTCGGGTAGGGCAGGACCAGGTTGGCATAAGCTCCAGTACCTTCTCTCCCCTGTTGCCTTGCTCCTCAGTCCCCTGTGTCATCAAGATGTGGTGAGCGTGGGACGGCTTCAGATCCGGGCTCTAGCCACCCCTGGCCACACACAAGGCCATCTGGTCTACCTGCTGGATGGGGAGCCCTACAAGGGTCCTTCCTGCCTCTTTTCAGGGGACCTGCTCTTCCTCTCTGGCTGTGGTGAGTTCCCCCAAAGGGAAGAGGGAGGATGAGGGGTAGCAGGGAGGGAAGAGGCCAGGGCAGGGGCCCAAGGACAGCCTCAATGCCATGCAATGCAGTAAAGCACTGTCTTTGCACAGATGTTGCCTTGGCAGTTACTCTGATTTGGGGAAACCGATACCTATGTTACCTGAATTTCTTTTATATTCTCATGACTTCCCTGTGGGACTGGATAGAATGAGACAATGCCTGTAACTGAGTACAGGGCATTTGTTTCCACTGGGTGGAGCCTGGTTCTCTGATACAGTGACTCGGGGACTAAGTTACAAAAACTTGAGAACCTCTGAGCAAGAGGACGATGGGGATCACAAGGCCCAGGCTGTATAGAGTCCCAAAAGGCAGCACTAGCAAAGAAGGAAGTGCTCCGTGGAAAGGAGCAACCTGACAGGGCCATGCTTGAGGTTGTTAGGACCCAGCCTGAAGCCTGGCACCCCCTCTCCACCTGCATGTCAGTATGTGCAATGGAGGCCTTCAGGAGGGCTTGGCTGGGGGTGAATAGATGGGCCCAACTCCCTGGTGCATGGTTGAGGGCTGGTGGCTCGAGGTGCACAAGCTGGTCCCTGCCCCACTTCACCTTCCTTATATCATACTGTGTTATCCTTGTGTTTCTTAACACACCCCCTGACCCCACCAGGACGGACCTTTGAGGGCACTGCAGAGACCATGCTGAGCTCGCTGGACACTGTGCTGGGGCTGGAAGACGACACTCTGCTGTGGCCTGGTGAGGTGCCCCCTTCCCCAACCCTTCCTCCTCCTAGAGTCCCCCAGACCCAGTTCCTGTCCCAGAGGTGACACAGCTCCACCTCTGGTGGCTCTGGGAGTCCACTGTAGCCGGGGCCACAGCTCCCTTCTTGTTGGAGCACTGGCTCTGTAACGCCTCTGCTTAGCCAGAGCCGAGGATGAAAAATCACGGTCACTCATCAGGGGAGGAGTCAGTAAATCCAGTCTGCGTGTATCCATTGTCTGCACCCATATCCACACATTGTATGTCCAGCCATCTGTGTATATGCATGTACATTGCATGTCTATACAGACATATGTGTGTACAGTTTCTTTCTTTTTTTTAAAATATATTTTGATTGATTTCAGAGCGGAAGGGAGAGGGAGAGATAGAAACATCAATGCTGAGAGAGAATCATCAATCAGCTACTTCCCGCATGCCCCCACCAGGGACCGAGCCCGAAATCCAGGCATGTGCCCTGACCGGGAATCAAACCATGACCTCCTAGTTCATGGGTCAAAGCTCAAACACTGAGCCACACTTGCCTGCACAAGTCTACAGTTTCTAAAACACATTAACCAATATCTCAGTTAATCCTCAGAATATCTCATTTCATCCATTCACTCATACTTTCTTGAGCACCTAGCATGTGCCAGGCTCTGTTCTAGGCACTGGAGACACACCCTTTTCTAGTGGCATTATTTTCTACACTTGCCAAAGAACACTGTGGCCCAGAGAGGTGCCATGACTTGACTGAGGTTGCAAAGGTGGGCAGGGGCAGAGGCAGACTCGGGCTAGAACACGGTTTCCTGGCTGCAGATCTGGTGGATTCCCCTGAATTGCTTCTGCCTCTTCACACGTGCTGACTTGTGCCCACCTTTCCTGGGCAGTGCTGCCCCTCCTCCTGGGCGTCAGTACCATAGACCTGGGGGCAGGGAGGACTTTTCCTGATCACACACCAATCTCTCTCTGCCCCGCCTCTGGCCCATGGGGGTCCCTAGGTCATGAGTACGCGGAGGAGAACCTGGGCTTTGCTGGTGTGGTGGAGCCTGAGAACCTGGCCCGGGAGAGGAAGATGCAGTGGGTGCAGAGGCAGCGGATGGAGCGCAAGAGCACGGTGAGGGGCCGTGAGGGCACTCCCCGGAGGGAACCCTTCCTGCTGAGCCCGTTTGCTTCCTGGGCCTTCCAGTGAGAATTCCTGGACCCCAGGATGGGGCAGGGGGCGGGAGGCTTCCCTTGTTGGGTACAGTGTCCAGATTCTCCCCACCAATGCAAGCTGCTCTGGTCCCACAGTGCCCGTCCACCCTGGGAGAGGAGCGCTCCTACAACCCGTTCCTGAGGACCCACTGCCTGGTGCTGCAGGAGACTGTGGGGCCAGGGCCGGGCCCCGCTGAGGACGATGGCTGCTCCCGGGCCCAGCTCCTGGAGAAGCTCCGCCGGCTGAAGGACCTGCACAAGAGCAAGTGATGTCCCCCAGCCCCCCCAGCCCACCTGCATGGTGGGGAGGCCGCCCATCGCCCACACAAACCACCCTCATTGCTACCAACACCACCTCCGTCAGTGCCATGGTGGCACCATTCCCCGACACTGGTCATGGAGAGAGGAGGGACAAGGCGGAGAGACCTTGAGGCCCAGGGAAGGGACTGCTCCAAGGCTTGGAGACTCCATGGGGTGAGGCTGGGCTGTCAAGCCTAACAGGAAAGTAGGGGCCCTGGGGCATCTCCAGACCTAACTGTAAGGGTTCCTGCGCTGGCAGTGAGCACCTGGAGGCTGCGATGAGCCCCTCCCTCAGGAGGCCGCGCTCTCGCTGTAGCCACTAAGCCCAGGCCACAGGAGCCGTGAACAGGTTGAGTGTGTCGTCTCCCTTCCCCCATTCAGGGTTGGGAAACTCAGTCTCCCCAAGTGGGCTCTGGTTTACTGAGACACCGCCCCTCCTCCCCCAACCTCCCCACCCTGCCCCAACCCACACTGACCCCACAAAGGCATTTTTCAACTGAGCCATTTCTGAGAAAGATGAAAGGGCTGGAAGTCTGGCTGTCTGTCCAGTCTCAGCCTCAGTGGCTTCCCTACAGCCTGGAAGAGGGAGTGTCCTGGTTGCCAAGGAAACCTTGACTTCAGGCTCAGGAGACACCTGAGGGTGCTGGATTGCAGCCCAACAATCTTGTAGGTCACACGGGCTCCCTGCACAGCTGGCCTGGTCCTGCCTGCTGGCCTCTGCCCCTACCCTGGGCCAACAGGCCCCTCCCTTCCAGGGGAGAGAGAGCCATCGTCCGCCATGGCCACTGCAGTTTTCTCATTATGGCCCTTATTCTTAGGAACTTCTGCCTCCTCTAACTTCTGCTTTATCCTCAGCCCCTTTCCTCTTTTCGTTATTAACGACATTCATCTGGCCCCTTGCAGTTTGCCAAGAACATTCTGTGACATTTCTCATTTGGTCCTTGGCCCCATCCTGGCTGGGGGAGGGGTCTGTGAGGCAGAGTTCAGAAATGGAAACCTGGGAGCAGAGGCCTCTCTAGGGAGTGCAGCTTCCAGGACCCCAGGCCTGGGCCCTGCCCTCTGCTCAGCCCTCCCTCAGCTCAGCGTCTCCTTTGGTCTTGGGTCCAGGTCCCTTTGGGGCCTCATGAGGAACCCTATGGTCCTCAAGCAGGCGAACCTGGGTCAGCCAGGGGCCTTGTCTTCCTTCCTCAGGCTCTGCGAGCCTCTGGCGAGCCTCCAAGATGCCCCCTGCCCTCAGTTTCTCCTCATCATCCGGCCTCTGCCTCCCTCTCTAGCCACAGCCTCTAGTACCAACTCTAGCAATACTATCAGAATAGAGTTCCCCGCACCCCAAGATATGCAGTTTCCTGCCTCTGTGCCTTCGCTCATGCTGTTTCTTCAGACTGGAATGCCTTTCCCTGCTCCTCCTGCCTTGTCTGCCTGGCAAACACCTGTTCATCCTTCACAATCCCCCTCAATGGCCCCCTCCTCCAGGAAGACAACCCCTTCTCCCCACCCCCCACCCCCAGGCTACCTCTGCTCTTTGTAAATGCTTCTCTGTGGCACTTATCACTCTGTATTACTTGTTTACACGTTTGTCTCCCCTTCCAGACTGTGAACCCTTCAGGGCATGGACTGTATCTTATGCATCTCTGTATTTCTGCGCCTAGCACGGTGCCTGGCACACAGTGGGCGCTCAATAAATGTTAAATGAATGAATGATTTAAGAGAAGCTTGATCACTCAGTGGGCTTGTCTTTATTGCTGGTTTTGTTCTGTCTGGGTTACAGGTCCACCAGCTTGGAGTTACTGTACTTTAAGAGCTTTGGCCAGAAACAATGCCATGAATATACCCTCCTATGGCTCGTGTGCATCTGTTCAGGGCTTACAACTCATTTACCTCTGTGTTTTCTGAAGCTTGAGATGCACAGGTGTGCCTGGCCACAGGGAGATGGTTTTACGTGGTCACAGCACAGCAGTGGAAAACACTTCAAGGGCAAGGCCTTGGCCTCTCTCTAATGCCTCTCTAACTAAGGGCCAGATGCCACTATCTGGAGATAATTAACAACAGCGTTTTGTTTTCATTATATTTACCTTCGGGGTTAATATTTTTGACAAGTGACACCACTTTTCAATTCAGGACAGTAATTAAAGATATTTATTGAAATAGGAAAATAAGAAGCAAAGGTGACACTTGGCTATGGCAAAATTCTTTTTTAAAATATTTTTTTATTGATTTCAGAGAGGAAGGGAGAGGGAAAGAGCGATAGAAACATCAATGATGAGAGAGAATCATTGATTGGCTGCCTCCTGCACACCCGCTACTGGGGATTGAGCCCACAACCCGGGCATGTACCCTTGACCAGAATTGAACCCAGGATCCTTCAGTCCTCAGGCTAACGCTCTATCCACTGAACAAACCAGCTTAGGGCTATGGCAAAATTCTCGAAGGTGGCGCTGGCACTGGCTTAGCTCCACATTTCCCTGGGGCCAGCTCAAGGCATAGTTTTCCCACCCCTGGCCATACCTCTGCCTTCTCTCTGAGGTGCTCCTCTTCACCCCAAGTTGGGGAGCGTGGCACTGGCCCAGGATGTCCTGGATCAGGGCTGCACCTGGGGTGGGCCTGGGGTGGGGGTGGGGAAAGGGACCTTCCTGAAGAAAGGCAGTTGTCTGTGTCTCTGTGTCACTGCTGTCTTGAACGGGCCAGCCCCAGGGCCAGGTCACTCCGGGTACCCAGCTTCAAGGGGCCCTTGGTGATGGTCCTCTAATGCTGGTGACACATCTTCCCAGGGCCTTGGGTCATCCTCCCACAAATGCATCTGTCCTGAATGATGACACATGCTTCTCCCAGAGCTGGAACTGACTGGCAGCAACCAGGCCACTTGTTCCTTGCTTGTAGGACAGCAGGTGTCACTGGGCTTTGAGACCTGAGTTCTAATCCCAGCTCTGTCACTCAACATCCAAGTGGCCTTGGATAAGTCACTTCCCTGACCTCAGTTTCCAATGGAGATGACAAGCATGAGTGAGTCAGAACCTTTTCAAGGACAAGTGACAAATACTTAGCAGAAAGGAGCTTAGACCAAAAGGGAAATTTATCAGCTCATGAAATGGAGAAGAATAGGATTATGTCATGGTAAGTTCAGGCATGAATATGAACAGTATCATCACCATTCAGATCTGCTTTCTTCTGTATTGGTATGGTTCTCTGTCAGGCTTTCTCCCTGCAGCATCAAGATGTCTCTAGAAGTTCCAGGCTACTAGTTCATACCATTTAGCAGAACCTCCCATAGTCCTAGGGATCGAGTTTCATACGCCCCGTTGGGGTCATGTGACCAACCCTGAACCAACCATAGGGATAAGGTATCTGGACCTCTCTGACTGGCCAAATAGGTCACATGACTATACCTGGAAAGGCAGTGTCATACCCAACTGAAACACTGTGCATTGAGAGTAGGGAAAGAGTCCCCCAAAGGACCAGGAGGTCTGATACCAGAAATGATGCAAAGCAGCAAAATCATAACCCTTCACTAACAATTCCACTTACTATTAGGAGAGTCTGATGAGAAAAGGCATATGAAGTCACCTTGGAAAATTCTATATCAGATTTTTGATGCTATAATCCTATCTAATAAAGAGGGAATATGCTAATTGACTGCCCGACCCTCAAAGATGGTGGCACCCACAGCCACAAGATGGTGGTGCTCAGCCCCACCAGGGCAGCAGTCATGCTCCGCATGCCTGCCTCCGGAGTCCCCCAGTCCCCTCGGCCCCCCAGCCACCCAGGGCCAACCGAGGCTTGCGCTGCCGGCAGTGGCAGCCAGCAGAGGTTGATGGGGCATCTCCTTCCCCTGATCGCTGGGTCGCCTCCTGCCCCTGAGGGCTCCCGGACTGTGAGAGGGAGCAGGCAGGGCTGAGGGTCCCCCCCTTTAGTGCATGAATTTTCATGCACCAGGCAGGCCTCTAGTTAATTATAAAGAAGAAGAAAAAGAGGTAGACATATGGCCTCCAAGGTGTTTGAAAAAAAGAATAGAAAAAAAAAAACTTTGTGATTTACATATAAAACCAATAGGGTTTACTTTTTTTTAGATTTTATTTAAATCCTCTATTTTTTTTTTTGTTAACAACTTTGAGATATAATTTACATAACACAAAATTCACCCTTTTAAAAAGTGCACGATTCAGTAGTTTTTAGTACAGGCACGGTTTTCTGACCATGCCACCATCTAATTTTAGAACATTTTCATTATCTCAGATAGAAACGCTGTGCCATTTAATGTCACTCGCTGCCTCCATGCCTCCACTCCACCCCCAACGAGGCAACCACCCACTGATCTACTTTCTGTCTCTAGATTTGTCTGTTCTGGACATGCCATATAAATAGAATCATAAATATGTGGTCTTTTGTGACTGGTTTCTTTTACTCAATATGATTTCAAGGTTCATCCATTTAGCATGTATCAGCACTTTATTCCTTCATGGCTAAGTAATATCCCATTGCATTTATACACCACATTTTGCTTATCCATTCATCAGCTGATGGACAGTTGGGTTGCTTTCGCTTTTTGACTATTATAAATAATGGTGCTATGAACATCTGTGTACAAGTTTTTGCATAGACATGTTTTCAATGCTCTTGGGTATATACCTAGGAGTGGAATTGCTAAGTCATGCAGTAACTCCATGTTTAACTTTTTGAGGAACTAATAAACTGCTTTCCAAAGCAACTGTGAGTTTTCCTACTGCCACTGATGGCTCACGTGCAGAGAGAGGCTTATTCATAAATCACTTTGGCTTTTAAAAATTAATGCTCACTTTCTTAAAATGCATATTTTAAAACATAAGCATTTCAAAAATTCTTAAGTTCAATTACCAGTCATATCATTCTAATCACAAATCTAATGACTATTAATAACCTCTAAGGGGGCTTTGATTACTAAATGGTCTTCTTTTTAAAATTAAAATGGCTTTAGGCAGTTTATATTGCACTTATTTATCCTATATGTAAGTAGATTACCATATTTTCTTTTTAAAAATATTTTTTAATTTATTTTAGAGAGAGAGAGACATCAATGTGAAAGAGAAACACCCATCAGCTGCCTTCTGCAGGCCTCCTACTGGGGATTGAGCCCGCCAGGTGCACTGACCAGCACAACCAACCGAGCCACACTGGCCATATTTTCTTTTTTAAAGTAATTGCTGTATAATGATTACATCTCAATAAAGCTGGAAAAAAATTAAGTAAAATGAAAAGAACTCAGTTCTCTTAAAATTTTTTTAAATAAAGCAATTGATTGACAAACTAACCTCCCAAGTACTTTTATTGCATTCTAATAAGTAAACATTTAAATACAGTGAATTTGAAGATTTTTTTTGTTTTAATGTTTTTACAATCCCAATAAGAATTTAACTTCGGCCCTAACCGGTTTGGCTCAGTGGATAGAGCGTCGGACTGCGGACTCAAGGGTCCCAGGTTCGATTCTGGTCAAGGGCATGTGCCTTGGTTGCGGGCACATCCCCAATGGGGAGTGTGCAGGAGGCAGCTGATTGATGGTTCTCTCTCATGGATGTTTCTAACTCTCTGTCCCTCTCCCTTCCTCTCTGTAAAAAATCAATAAAATATATTTTTAAAAAAATTTAACTTCGAAGAACAGTCTAAATAAATGATTCAACTGTCTGATTTAAATTAGAATCTCCAGGCTCATCTTTTAAGCACCCCACCATGCCAAATTATTTTAAACATTTCAAGTACTTAAAATACCAAATATGCACAATGCAACACACACACACAAAAAAAACCCCACACATTAACACTGTTAGTTTGATTCTCTTAAACAGTTCCACACATAATTCTAAATTTTCCTAAAGTTGATAGATAATTACCCAGTAAAAAGCTATCTGAAGTTTACCTTCCCAAGTGATATGGTGTGGGGGAGGGGATGGGGAGTGAGGAACACACCTCCTTAGCTGACTAAGATTTTATGTCAAGATTTTTCTTTTATTTACTTATTTTAAAATTATAGTCAACATACAATATTATATTAGTTTCATGTGTACGACATAGTGATTAGGTATTTATATACCTTACAAAGTTATCACCTCAATACATCTAGTACCCATCTGTTACCGTACATAGTAATTACAATATTATGGACTCTATTCCCTATGCTGCACATTGCATCCCTGGGGCTTATTTTATAACTGACAGTTTGTACTTCTTAATACTTTCTTTCACCTTTTCCACCCACCTCCCCACCTCCTCCCAAGGTTTTTCTTCTGTGTGACCCTATCAGGTTGAGCCCCCTTTTATAGCCACTCACCCAGACCAACACTTACAAGTGGGGATCAGATGGCCCAGAGCCTGGGGTTTGAATACATCATAACTCAATTTTCAAGCCTTTGTCTTTAATTACTACCCATGTTATGGCACCATTTGTTTAGGTTCAATGTATTTAATTCTTCATTTCTCTGAATTCTGACTCTGGAGCCAGACTGACTTGGGTTGAGTCCTGGCTCTGCCAGTTACTAGCTGTGTGACTTTGGGAAGACATTTAATCTCTTGGTGCCTCCGTTTTCTGAGCCATCAAATGGAGGGGGGAAGTGCCTGCTCACAAGATTATTCTGCAGGTTGAGATCATGTACGTGAGGCCCCATGGACAGTGCCTGACCTAGTGTCAGCATGGTTTATGAGTTTGCTGCACTGTCACTGTACCACCGTCTCTGTTACGAGTTAGGACCACAGCCTGCAGCGCTATTCACAGGCCATCGAATTGGGTTCTGAACTGGGTTCTGTGTGTGAGGGCAGTCTGACTCAGGGCCACAACATCTAAGGTCATTCTGATCATCCATGTCATCATCCTGCCTCTTAAGAATGTCACATGCTCCCTCTGCTGGACAGTACCTCAGGCTTGGGCTGAGTCCCGGAACCCACATGCAATTCCAACCAGTTCCGTTCTCAACCTGTGGGTCGCGACCCCTTTGGGGGTCGAACGACCCTTTCACAGGGGTTGCCTAAGACCATCGGAAAACACACATATATTTACATATTGTTTTTGTGATTAATCACTATGCTTTAATTATGTTCACTTTGTAACAATGAAAATACATCCTGCATATCAGATATTTACATTACGGTTCATAACAGTAGCAAAATTACAGTTATGAAGTAGCAACGAAAATAATTTTATGGTTGGGGGTCACCACAACATGAGGAACTGTATTAAAGGGTTGCGGCATTAGGAAGGTTGAGAACCACTGCTCTAAGATCTGGGTGTTTGGTGAAGTGGCTAATGGCCCTTTAAGAGGCAGTAGCTAGCTCCCAGTTGCCATGGAGACAGCTGGAAACAGACTGGGTGGCAGGCAGCAGGCAGCAGGCAGCATGTCCTCTAAAGTTCATTCCAAAGGTGGGAAGAGGGCTGCTGGGGCTGGAGAGGGGAGGGCGACCTTCTCCCTCACAACCTGCCCGGAGGTAGCCTTCGAGGAGTCTGCTCTTGGGACCAGTGCCCACCCCTGTCCTTCTCTCTGGGGTCGGCCATCCCAGCTTCCTTTCCTTCCATAGGCCTCAAGGCCAAGGACCAGCCGGCCCCAGCCCCAGAGAGTCCGCCGCCCCCAGAGGCCAATGCTGAAGCCATTCACTTCCTCAACTCCCTCAGTGAGCCTGGGCAGTGTGTGTGTGTGTGTGTGTGTGTGTGTGTGTGTGTATGGCAGGGGGGCGGGGGCACAAGTGTGGAGAGGAGGGGAGAGAGAAGGAAGGCCCAGACCTGGCCTGGTCTCTCTCAGCCTTGATTCTCCTGGGACTCAGAAAGGGTTGATATTTGTTGATATTTTTCAAGGGAAGAGCAGGGACATGGGGGTCGCTGGGGGTGTCTTCACCTGCTGGCTGCTGTAGGGGCTGCCTGGGAGACGGGGATGAGGAGGGAGTGGGTAGGGACTGTGGGACCCTAGTGGCCAGGGGGTCAGAGAGTTGAGGCTTGGAGCTGGGGCTTTAACTGTCCCCACGGAACCCCCTCCCCCAGGGCAGGAGGAGCTGCAGATGCTGTTCTTCTCCGAGACTCTGGCCATGGTCTCGCAAACAGGGGAGCCTCAGGGAGAGCTGACCATTGAGGTGCAGAGTGGGAAGCACGAAGACAACATGGGCACCATGTCGCCATGCGCCCTCGTGCACGCCTTTAGCCGTGGCTTCGTGGACAAGATGCTCTGCGGAAACTCTCTCCTGGGTAGAGTCCCTGCTGCTGAACACCTTCCCTCCCCCCCCGAGGCACCCCCCCTTCACCCCTTCTCCATCCCCAGGACTTTGCTTAGTACCAACCCTTGGACTTCACCGTGGGACCAGAATGAGGCACAGAGAGTGTGAGGGAGGTGGGAGAGACTCAGGACAAGAGCATCAGTTTGTCTAGTTTTTTGCTGTGGCCACACTATACTTGGGCCTTCCAACCTGGGCCACCACCCTCCCCTCCTGCAATCTCCAACACTGTCTCCCTCAATGGCACTGTTCCCCTCCTTCCGCCCCAGGCTATCTCACGTGGAACCTGGAGATCATGGAACAACATAGTCAGGAGTTCGTCAAGGTAACTTCTGGAGCCCCGAACCTTGACCCCAATCCAGGGTGAGAGAATAGAGACCCTTGGAGAAAGAGAAGAGAAAGGAAAGGGGTTCAATAGAATGTCACCCTAACTCTCTCCTCAGTTACCCTGTAATCCCTACAAAAGCCTGGGAAACGATCCATCCAGGGAACAGGAGGCCAGCAGCAGGTTGCTTCTGAGGACCTTCTAATACACAAACGCTGGACCCCTCCAGCCTGAGAGCCGGGCATCTCCTAGGTCTACGCTGGCTGACCTTTCCCAGAACCTGACCTTTCCTAAGGGCCTGTCACCACCTGCCTCCAAACTCTCCTGCTCTGTGCCCCTCACAACCGCCCCAGCCACGTCATTAACTTCTGGAACGTGATCTGCTTACACTGTGGAAGCCCCTTTTGCCTAAAACCTTCCCACACAAACCATTCCCATCTTTGAAAGCCTGTATTTGAAGTGTATTTGCTTTTTAACTTTATTCTGCACCATCACATGACTTCTATTCTTGGCCTTTCCTGCACATGGAAGGTTTTCTATCCGAATCTCCCCTTGGTTTTCTCACTTATAAAGGAGAATGGATAAGGTGACCTTTGGTGGGGGAGGGGGGCATTCGTATGCAATCCTGGGAGTCCCTGATTCTCCTCTCCATGCTCTGGCCCTCAGTTCCACATCCTCCCCATGGAGCAGAAGACGAGTTTGCTGAAGCAGGGGGACCAGCTGGCCATGACCAGAAGTATCAAGGAGGGTGAGGTGAGGGTGGGAGCCAGGTGGGGACCGTCCTCCATATCCTCTGGACACCAGGAGGCCAAATTGCATCAGAACCTGGAGTGGGGGCTCAGTGAGGACTGTATGCCCAACACCTGGCTTGCCCACCCTCCCTGTCCCTTTCTGGCTCTATGTTCCTAACACATTTTTGTCCTGAACAGGAAGTGAGGAACGAAGTGACATTCTTCCCCTGGCACTCAACTGCGGGCTTCATCTCCCAGGCTGCCAACCTGCTGCTGCTGAGGGTGATGGCCTGGAGGCAGATGGTGCCCAGTAATGCCCGCTTCCTGGCCTTGGACATGGAGGGCAAATTCTGCTATTCCACCTACGTGAGGGATCTCCGGCAGGGCGGGGGGAGAGGGGCGTGGACTTGGCCTGGGGAAAACTAGAAGGGGCAGGAGAATGCTGAGGTGGGGGAAGAGAAAACTACAGAGTGGAAGGGGGTGGAATGGGGATGAAACCAGGCCAAGGGACAGGGGCTTCCACAGGCAGGAGAAGGTAAGGCCTCATTTGTTAACGAGAAGATCAAGCAGGGGCAGGTGGAGTGAGGAGAGGGACTAAAAGGTGAGCAGTTGAGGGAAACAACACTCAGTCCAGGAAAAAGAAACATTTTTTAACATCAGGAAATGCAGTATCTCCAAGTACACTTAAATATTCTTTATTGTGTCTTAACCCTGAAGGGTCTTCCTTTTTTTTTCCCCCTTTCTTTTGTTTTGGCTAAAATTTCATAATCAACATATCTAGGACTCCCTGCAATACGTGATTTTAAAGCCGTGCCTCTGGACACACACTAGGGGCTGATTTGACCAACTTTGTGAATGACATTCTAGTCTTTTCTATCACATATTGCAGGGAGCCCTAGCAATGTGTTTGACACAAACAGGCACGTGCCATTTACCCCTGTTTTCTTGGAAACACATGTTTTGCGTTAGCACTTTTCTCCCCATGGCTGCAGCCCCACCAGGGGTTTATGTTTTAGTTCCAGCAGGGCATCCTGCCTGCAGCAGGAGGGGCCACAAATCCTAGTTGAGTCCCACCCCTCAGAGCTCCACTGCCCCCCACCCCAACACACACACACTCACACCTAATTGGTTGATCCTCATCCTTGTAGCAGAATCTGCCAACTAGAAGCACGTGGTCATGGGGAGGGATTGGGGCAGGAACAGGCTGGTGCTGGCTATGAGGGGACCCCCAACTTAACTTTGGGGGCACAACTCAAATCTTGTGGTGCCTAGACAGCCAATTGTTGCTCATCACTGATGAACAAGGAATGAAGCTGTGAGAGGAGAAAAGGGCCAGGGAAAGATTGTCAGAGAGACCCTGGTGGGCATCCACCTCCCCTCCTTCTCTCCTTTTTGGCTGCTGCCCAGAAAGCCCTGGGCTCCCAGACCATCCAGGTGGACCGTCAGCAGGCGGACACATTCATCGTGGAGCAGACCGTGCACTCGGTGGAGGGCATCCCCTTCTCCTGCCAGTTCTACCTGCTGTCTGACGGGTGAGCGACTGGGGCAGTCCCAGGGGGCAGGGTGAGCACAGCCTGGCACTCAGCCTTGGAGGCTGATGGGAGAAGGAAGACCACTGTTTCTGGGGACACCACCAGGAAGAGATGCTGTTGAGATCTGAGTGCCCCTGCTTTATCCACACCTTTCACCCTTTCTTCACTTACTCACTTCCTCTCCTGGTCCTCATGATGCCTCCCAGACCTCACCACAGGGCCCTACATGGCAGAGGACGCTCACACCAATTCCCCAGGACCTAAGGCATAGTTAATGCAGCTGTCACAGGTGCCGGGTTTCACACTGATAAACACCGAGGTTTGAACGACTCAACACGCAGTAAGATGCTGGGAGAAGCATTCTGGCACACGACTAAGCTGTCATCAGCAACATGCAGGCGACCAAACCCTGAGGAAATGTGGGAGGGGGAGAAGAATTTGTTTCTTGACATTTCTGAAGAGGTATTGACATACTCACTACACTAAACAGGGTAATCAGAGCATTCTTGGACTTCCTTAGTTCGTCACTTAGCATGTGGTGGTTGTTTTGCACGTCACATATCGGAGGCTCATGATTTTTTTAGTGATTACGACTCTAAAGGTTTTGGTCCAGTCCTGGCACACCAGCGTGTATCTTCAGGGGTAGGAACAGTGCCCAGTTTGAAAAGCAGGGGCCATTACTGGGGGAATTAGAAATGAACTTGACCTGGGAACTCAAAGATAAGTGGGAGGACAGCAGTAAAGGGAAGCCCCCAGGACGGCTGCCTTTCAAGAGAGTGGGCTGGTCTAGGAAAATGCACACCTTCTCCTGTGTGGCACTCCAGGCACCTGGCCAAGCGAGTCCAGGTGGGCTCCCCCGGCTGCTGCATCATCACCAAGATGCCCGTCTTGAGGGAGGAGGGTGAGTGAAGCCTCTAGTTGGTGGGAGAGTGGGAACACCCAGCCCCCCCCCCACCTTGCAGGGGCTGGATTGAGGGTGCTATGGGTGCCATCAGAGCCGGAGATCCGATAAAGAAGCTTTGCCCTCCAGCCCTTGACCCCAAGGCCATTAGGGGAGGGTCATTTTGCAGGGACCCACTGCCAGCAACTGTGCCCATGTGGGCGGATCCCTGGGTTTCACCTGCCTGCAATCTGGGTGCTCTTGGGCGTCCCTGTGTATCCGAGGGAGGTTCTGGGGGTGGATACACAACCTTCCTCCCTTGGCTCCCAGATGAGATTGAGCCTCGCCCAGTGTTTGAGAAGAAGCCCCTGGCGTGGGAGGAGGACATAGAGCTGTACTCGAGGTTCCTGGAACGGAAGGTGAGGAGAGGCTGCCCCCAGCCTGGGGTGCCCATACCCCCTCCCCCAGAGCCCCCCT